>NW_010164584.1:0-4700 GCF_000695765.1 Mesitornis unicolor | reverse complement strand
GCACCAAATGAAGCCCAGATTGCAACCGGGACTGTGTGAGCATCCTCAAACCTTTCCTAGAACGGTATCGGTCATTTCACAGAGACAGGCACAGGGGACACCAAGTGACACCCACAGTCACAGCCCAAACCCAATGCCACCCCTTGAGTACCAATGGCTCCATCCACGAGGCAATGCCGCTCCTTATAAATCACCTCGAAAGATGCAACTTGGCGATCCCACAGACCAAATTCCTCGCTTCCCTCCGAGTTCAGAGCAGGCAGCATCATCCCATCGCGTTACCTGCACAGCCGACAGCCCAAGGCAGTTATCCATCTTCCAAGACCCTTGCATTTTGCAGGGTTATCAACCAATAAACAGCCTCTCAAACTGGTTTCGGGGAGAGAAGTTGCTTCTGGCAGACAAGGAGGCATCACTGGGAGAGACCTTTAGCAGGGAGGGCTATTGCAGTAATTTTTCAAGCCGAAATTGCTCCCTGGCTCATGACAGCGTTTAGTGTGTCCTGAGGCGACCATTTGCGAAGCCAAACCCGCGGTCCTGCCGCCCCGCTGCTGCAGAGAAGGGGGAGCACTAAATGTCATAAACTACTCTTAATTTGCTCGGGCTGACCGCATACGGGGCTGGGGATTCGGCACTGCAGGAGGAGGTTATCCATCATCGTTACAGCGCTCCAGCACTGAGGGTGACGCTGGATCGGGCAGGAACGGCTGCTGTCACACTTGCCCGGTGGCATTGGTCACCACAAAGGGCTCTTGAGTTTCTGTGGGTGATTTTTTGAGTGGGACCACACGAGGCTCCCCCATCCCAAAGCGGGGCTTCCCTTCAGCATCGCAAGGGATGCTCCCTCCTGCTGCACCCACAGCTCACGCTGCATTGGGCAACAGCTTCTTCCATGGTCTCTTCTTCCATGTAACCAGTGACAAGACAAGAGGAAACAGCCTCAAGTTGTGCCAGGGGAGGGTTAGATTGGATACGAGGAAATATTTATTCACTGCAAGAGTGGTCAAGCACTGGCAGGGGCTGCCCAGGGCAGTGGTGGAGTCCCCATCCCTGGAGGGGTTCAAAACCATGTGGATGTGGCATCATGGACATGGTTTAGTGGCCACGGTGGGGTTGGGTTGATGCTGGGCTGGATGCTCTTAGAGCTCTCCTCCAACCTCAATGATGCTGTGACCCTTCAGGACCTTGTCGTCTCCCAGGCTTCCCTTTAAAGCCCACGTTTGCTCTTTCCGAAAACGCCTACAAATTATTCCACTCAAATGTCCCTGCAGATCCACGAAATAATGGGAAAATGAAGGGCAAGCTGTCCCGAAAGCCTCTGGGAGCGGCTGGCTCAGCTCCTGCCAGCAGGCTCATCTCTCCTGCCAGATTCCCATCCGGAGCTCCTTGTGGTTTTCCTATTCCGACACACACAATTAGGACAAATTACATAGTTATCATTTTGATTTGTGGCACAATAGCCGTGTTTGCCATCCCTCTCCCAAATATTGATGGAGACGCTACAAGAGGAAGCTCCCATGCAGCCGCTTTTGGCCCTGGACCACTTTGTTCGCAGCCAATTGCTTCCGATATCGAGTGCAGATGAGCAATCCTGCTCTCTTAGCAGCTGGGAGAGGCATGAAGCCACCCGAGCACAAGGCGTTATCCCATCCCAACGCAGCCTTTGCAACACCTCTAGGTCAAAACATCTCTTCTCACACTTCCCGAAAGCCATCCCTGTCGATTTGTGCTTGCCAACGAGCCCACGCTTCATTTCGGCATCTCCGGAGGCGACGCTGGGATGCAGAAAGGTGAAGGGAAGGAAGCTTTTCATCACGGCTGCCCACAGAAATGCCATCAGCCCCGCTTTCAGCCAGGGAGCTGTCCTGATTTACAGGCTAATGAATTTTAAATGAGATGCATTTTTATTTTTTTTTTTTTAATTTTTGTTGGCAGCCCCCGTTTTTCTGCCAGCAATCATTCAAATAATAGCTTGAAATTTTCAGCATCTGTTTTTACCAGCTCTCTCGTAATTAGTTTACTAATGTATTTCGCCGCGCCTTTGTTATTTTCAGAGAATTACTTCATTCCCAGCTATCAGAGATAGTGCACTTCAGTCTATAAGGAGTTTGGCCTTTGTTCCCCATGGTTATTCACATGGGGGAAGATGGCTCAGTGAATGACAAGCCTTTCTATCACCACGCGTTCTCCGTTTAATGTCTTTATACCGGCTCATTAATTACCACCGAAAACTCCTTCCCGAATGGAACCTGTGATTTATAGGAGACTTGGGCAAGGTGCCATTTTTATCGGGCCAACAGCGAACGGCACCAGTGCTGCTAAATTCACTTTCCATCCTCCCTTCTGCTGCAGCGGGGTCAGTTCTGCCTCAGCAAGTGCTCACTGCTGCCATCACTCTGCTCCCACATGGCTGGGACCCCCGGATCCAGAGAAAATTGAGCTACAGCCAATTCTGTCTGCATACAGACCCACATGATGCCTGGCATCCTTTTAGCAAATCCTGTGGTCCAAGGTGTTGTGGTGCATGTGATGAAGGCTTATGGAGATCGAGTCTTACGTGGAGCAGCTGAGGGAACTGAGATGGTTCAGCCTGGAGAAGAGGAGGCTGAGGGGAGACTTTATCCTCTCTACAACTCCCTTAAAGGAGGGGGTAGTGAGGTGGGGATCAGCTTCTTCTCCCAAGTAACAAGTGATGGGATGAGAGAAGACGGCCTCAAGTTGTGCCAGGGGAGGTTTAGATTGGATATTAGGAAAAATGTCTTCACTGGAAGAGTGGTCAAGCACTGGAAGGGGCTGCCCAGGGCAGTGGTGGAGTCCCCATCCCTGGAGGGGTTCAAAACCATGTGGATGTGGCACTTGGGGACAAGGTTTAGTGGCCATGGTGGGGTTGGGTTGATGTGTGGAGCTGATAATCTTAGAGGTCTCTTCCAACCTTAATGATTCTGAGATCTCTTAGCACTCAGCAAAACCCCAAGCACAGCGTGGAGAAGCTCAGGCTTCCACTGAGGAGCATGCAGCTGGACGTGATGCTGTGGTACCCAGATGCACCTCTCTGCTGCACTCCATTGCACAGTACAGGCTGGATGGCAGGTTTGAATCTCAGCAGCATCCCTTCAACTCCAAAACAAAACCTCTCCAAAAAACGGGGTCTGGCCAGGCAGAAGAGACCCAAGCCTCTTCCTTGGGTCTCCCTGTAGACCCAAGGCAGCTCTGACACAGGAGCAAGGCGGCTGAGAGAGGGAGTAACCCAAACAACAGTCCCTCTGTCCGACAGAAATTAACTTTAAATCCTTCAGAACAGTGATGTCTTTCACCATGCCCATACCCTGCACCGGGCACAATAATCTATCCCTCTTCTTTATGAAGGAATGAAACAGAGGTGGAAATGGTGCACACGTTGACTAAACAAGTTCTTCAATACAGAAAAAAATCACAGCACTGCTCTAATGCTCTTTTCTGTTCATTTTAACGCTGAATTTCACTCGAATGCAGGTGATTTTCCAAAACTCCGCGTGCTCCTCTGCTCCCATCCCCTCACAGCCATTGCGTTGTGATGTTACCTGACCCAGGCTGACGGCGATAACATCAAAAAAGGACTGCACCGCTGCGACACTGAGTAAAACCCAGCTTCCTCCAAGCTCTGCTTTTCCTCCGAGCGGCCGCTAAGCCCGTAGCTGTCATCTCGTCCCCGTGGCTGAGCCGCACATATAAATTCCTCTTCGCTCCTTGGCAAGAGCAACAGCTTCCTATTTTGCTGGCAGCGATCCAGGGGAAATTCAAGCTGAATTACAGCCATTCTTCAGAAAATAGGCCAAATCCGCCAAAGCGGGACACATGACCGCAGACGCAGAGCTCGTCCTTTTTTCTTCCCCCCCCTTTCTTTCTATTTATTTCGCGGCGAGAAGCCCCCGTTGGCTGAAAATAGCTTATCTCTGGGAGTCCCCCCTTCCCGTTGGCGGCTCCTGGCCTCTGGCCAAGCCATTTCCACCTCAAAGGGAAAGTTCCCCGCGCCGTCGTATCGGCCCCCGCTGCACGGGACGTGAGGTTTTGATGTTTTCACCCATTTCTCTCGACGGGGAATTGTATTTCTGTGCACGAGCTGGCGAGCGTTAACTCCTGGGATGGTCGTATTTGGGGCTGTACCCCAGCATCACTTGTTGTTGTATGCACTGTGGTGTGCGTACACGTGCGTGTGTGCGCACACATGTGCACGTATGGCACAGTGGTTACCAAGACAAGGTGAGAGCTTACATTTCACCCTGGGTCCAGTGAAGCAGTTAAACCCATCCAAGAGCACCTCTGCACCCGCAGCGAGTCCTCTCTTCTCCTCATGTACCCCACAGCACCCTAAATACGACTGGGGGACACATCATCATCCCAAACACAGTGAGGACACAGGAAAACAGTTAAGGATGGTGAGGATCCCTAGAGGAAGGAGGTGATGGCAGAGTTACAAACCACAAACATCCCCATCTTTACCTTCCTCGCGATCACCAGACCATCACCAAACCCCAGGAGCGCGGATGCATTCCAGAAAACACAGCTCTCCAGGGAGGACTGGCTTCAGGTTGATAAGATATCGGGATGCTTATCTCCCAAACTCAAGCCAACACTTCACCCCGGGCTCAGTTTATCAAATTAAACTCATTACACAGAATCGCAGAATGTGAGGAGTGGGAAGGGGCCTGGAAAGCTCCCCC
>NW_010164583.1:0-2290 GCF_000695765.1 Mesitornis unicolor | reverse complement strand
CCTAACATTCTGTGATTCTGTGATTCCGTGTAATGAAATTTTGGGCCCCCAAAATGGGCTTCTTGGTCATAGAATGAATGTTTGGGCCCCAAAAATCAGAGTTTGAGCCCTTAAAAAGTAAGTTTGGTGCCCTAAATCTGAGCATTTTGGGCATAGAGTAGGAGTTAAAGCCCCCAAAATAGGCTTTTTTGCCATAGAATGAGAGTTGGGGGCCCTAAAAATGGGAGTTTGCAGCGTGAAAATTCTAGTTTCTGTTCTAAAACTCTCAGCTGGGACGCTAAACATGAGAGTTTGGGCCCTAAAATGAGAGTTTGAAACATAGAAATCAGAGTTTGGTCCCCTATAAATGAGAGTTTGGTCCTTTAAATGAGCATTTTGGCCATAGAGTGAAAGTTTGGGCCTCCAAAATGGGCTTTGTGGTCATAGAATGAAAGTTTGGGCCCTAAAAATCAGAGTTTGGGCCCTGAAATTGAGAGTTTTGACCCCAAATATCTAAGTTTGTGCCCTTAAAAAGAAAGCTTGATGCCCTAAAACTGAGCATTTTGACCATAGATTAGGAGTTAGAGTCCCCAAAATGGGCATTTTGGCAATAGAATGAGAGATGGAGGCCCTAATAATGGGAGTTTGGAGCGTGAAAATTTGAGTTTCTGGTCTAAAACTCTCAGCTGGGACTCTAAACATGAGAGTTTGGGCCCTAAAATGAGAGTTTGAATCCTAGAAATCAGTGTTTGGGCCCCTAAAACTGAGAGTTTGGGCCTTAAAAATGAGCATTTTGGCCATAGAATGAAATTTTGGGCCCTAAAAATCAGAGTTTGGGCCCTGAAATTGAGTGTTTGGACATGAAATATCAGAGTTTGGACCCTAAAAAAGGGAGTTTGGTGCTTTAAAACTGAGCATTTTGGCCATCTAGTGCGAGTTAGAGCACCCAAAATGGGCTTTTTGACCATAGAATGAAAGTTTAGGCCCTAAAAATCAGAGTTTGGGCCCTGAAATTGAGTGTTTGGACATGAAATATCAGAGTTTGGACCCTAAAAAAGGGAGTTTGGTGCTTTAAAACTGAGCATTTTGGCCATATAGTGCTAGGTAGAGCTCCCAAAATTGGGATTTTTTGCCATAAAATTGAAGTTTGGGGCCTGAAATTGAGAGTTTGGTCTCTAAAATTAAGCGTTTGGGCACTCAGAAGGGGAGTTTGTGCCATAAAAATGGGAGTTCTAAGCAGAAAAAGAGAGCTTGTGCCCTAGGAATGAGAGTTTGGGTCCCCAAAAAGGGCATTTTGGCCATAGAATGAAAGTTTGAAATATGGAACACACAAACACCAACAACAACCACAAGTTGCCCACATTCAGCCTGGCCTCCTGGCAAATACATAATCCCGTTTGAACAGAAATACCGTAGAGCAAAACCAATACACTCAGGGAAAACTAGAACTGAACCTGAGTAGAACTGCACCTGAGGACAAAATACAAAATACACTCAGGGTATATGAACCTGAGGAGGGAAATATAGAATACACTCAGGTTATATGAGCCTGAGGAGAGAAATATAGAATACACCCAGGGTATATGAACCTGACTGTAAAAAAAAAATGATTGGTTTCTAAAATAGGATTTTGGGCTCTAAAACTGGGATTTCGGAGCATGAAAATGAGAGTTTGGGTACTAAAAATCAGAGTTCAGACCCTAACAATACGCGTTAGGGCAAAAATGAGAGTTTTGAGCTTAAAATCAGAGTTCGGGCACTAAAATGAGAGATTGGACCCTAAAAGTGAGAGTTTGGGTCCTAAAAATGAGAGTTTCTGCCCTAAAAATAAGCATTTGTGCCATAAAACGGGTGTTTGGGCCCTCACAATGGGCGTTTTGGTCGTAAAAGGAGAGTTTGGGTCCTGAAATGGGAGTTTGGGCCCATAAAATGGGCTTTTTGGCCATTAAATGAGAGTTGGGGCCCTAAAACTGGGAGTTTAAAGTGTGAAAATTCGAGTTTCTGTTCTAAAAGTATCAGCTGGGACCCTAAACATGAGAGTCTGAGCCCTAAAATGAGAGTTTGACTCCTAAAAATCAGAGTTTGGTCCCCTAAAAATGAGAGTTTGGGCCTTGAAAATGAGCATTTTGGGCATAGAATGAAAGTTTGTGCCCTAAAAATCAGAGTTTGGGCCCTGAAATTGAGAGTTTGGACCCTAAATATCAGAGTTTGAGCCCTTAAAAAGGGAGTTTGTGTAGAGAGAGAGGGAAAAACAAAAATAAGTCACAAAGTATGAGGCACAGTTCACCAGGTAGCTGCAATGCCTGGAAGC
>NW_010164582.1:0-11900 GCF_000695765.1 Mesitornis unicolor | reverse complement strand
AGCTCACTTTTAAAGCGGGCCGTGACAAGGTCAAGAAAATGTATAAGATTTTACAATCTGAAAGGGTGATAAGCAGATAAACAAAGATGTCACTGCCATGTTTGGAAGAAACTAGATTTAGATTCAGTGTAAGTGAAAGTGTTGAATCACATAAATTACTGGCAAAAGCTGCAATAACCACAAGTTTCCTAAGAATTTCTTAATGTTACACAAATCCGAAGGGATACCCTTTATATTGCCCTTGCATCAGGAATGAAAGATCTCTTTTTTTTTTTTTACTTTGAGCTTCACACAAGGGAAACATTTGCCTCCTTGAACATACGTGACATTATTATAATTATCTGATGAGAGAATGATCACTGCCATCTTTATTTTAATTCCAGATTTCTAAAATAGAAATTGCTAGCCTGTACACCAATA
The DNA here is from genome assembly GCF_000695765.1 of Mesitornis unicolor. Taxonomy (NCBI): domain Eukaryota; kingdom Metazoa; phylum Chordata; class Aves; order Mesitornithiformes; family Mesitornithidae; genus Mesitornis; species Mesitornis unicolor. The sequence continues at coordinate 11,480 of NW_010164582.1, read as the reverse complement.
GAATTCCCAAAAATGCCAAATCCCCTCTTAGCTAATCCTACACAAATTTGGTCCCTAATCTGTGCAGTGCAATGCTTTCACTCTGCAAATCCGTAAAGTCTTGGCTGTGATACAGCTTGCAAATCATCTCTAATGAGTGTAACATTGATTTCACAGCTATTAGACTAACTGCATCTTCATCTGTTTCCTGGCGAACTATTAAGAAAGTGCTTCCATTTAATAACAGATATATCACCTTATGGATATTATGATCGTGCGTGAGATTTGAAACCACTTTAGAATCCTTGAGAAAAATAGTCTGTTATTAGAATTAACTGGACAATTATGACAATGTCAGAAGTTTTCCTAAATCCTACTCTTAGTTACCACCATGTAAAGATACAGAAATTTTGCCAAACTGCATGAATTTACTTTAGATTTAGACTTACAGAACATAAACTGGACTTGGCATGACAGCAGATATCTTCCTTGACTTAACAGGAAGGGCTGAACAGGAGGAACAACACCTTGCCAAATCCAACCTGGACAATTCCACTCTGATGCACATAGTGTAGCTGATGGGTAGTTCATATTATTTCACATACATAAATTTAAATCTTAGGAATTTCAGCTTCCATCAATTTGCTGAACTGAGTTAAATTGATTACTGTGCATACTCCTAAACAGCCTTAACTTAGCAGATCCCACATGCAGTGAACCTTTAGTGAATTCTGAGCTCTGTTCTAAATTAAACCTGACATGCAGCACCAAGAAATAAATATATGCATCCTGATTTTATGAAAACCCATTTGATTTGACACAAAAAATTGAAGCTTGCCACTCATGCTCAGTGTTTTTCCAACTATTCGACTTGAAGCCATGCACAAATGACTTGGTTATTAAACAGGTTCTATTTATCAGTGTGCACTATCTAATATAAAAGAGGAAACTTTGAAGATGTGGCACAAAAAGCATATATTGTGTTGGAATCTCCTCAAATCTTGATCTTTTTTTGTCTAATATTTTAAGATAATATTCATCACTTGTAAATGTGATTGCACCCTCACAAAGGGGTTTTGTGTTTCAAAAGTGGCAATATTTTATTTCACTCTATCTTTAATAGTTCTAGGACAACCGTATCTGTTGTAGGACCACAATTAACATCTATGTAAAACCTCATTGTTATCTCACATAAACTGAAACAATGCAATTAAGGTTTCTACTGTTTGGCAGGGGTAAATACACAGTAGGCCCTTCCAAGATATAATCTTACAGAATGCAAGTAATGATTTAGTTGGTCAGGAAGCATGCTTTCAATTGACATTTTCAGTGTTCATTAAGCTTTGAGGGGCTCTACACCCAGAAAACTGAACAGGATTTTAGTGTATTATTAATAGAAATCTTTATTTGGATGTGCCAGGCAATCCTGTTAATAACTTTAAATACACACAGAGGTACACTTTGGACAAAATTCTAAGGCATGGTTAGTTTGCATGCTTTATTCCTGATCTAGCAGATATATTCCTTGCTTGCTCTATTCAGAAACAGGTTTCCTCAAAATTAACTGTACATATTTATCCAACTGTGGAATCTTAAACTTATTTCAAAATAAAAAAGTACTTATACTGATCTGGGTCAAATTTATCCCAATCTCAAATGTATTAAAAGGTAGGCTGCGATTACAGGCTCCAGTCCTGATTAATTCAAAGACAAATTACTGAGCTATTACTGCAATTTAGAGTTATACAAATTATATTGCTCGTCTTTAAGAAACAGTTTTCACAAAGCTATCACAAATATATGGTGCAATGACTATTAAAAAAATTGTGTTATGGTTTAATTTACAAACCGCTATTTCTCTTCTGCGTCTTCTTTCCTTGGATATATCAATAGATATCTCAAAATATACCCTTAGTAAAGTATCAATAACTGCTCAGATAGACAGGAAACTGTGCTTTACAACTGGTCATTTTTTTTCTTTTACCATATGTAGGTCAATGAAACTCTTATTAAAATTAGATTTTCTCAATCTATTTAATCAATTTGTCAGTATGTACCAGTATAGCTCTACAGTTTTTAAATATAGAGGAAAATAATGGAAAAATAAAGGAAAATCTCTTGACCAATCAAAAGTAAGGTATGGTTCTACTGGTATGTAAGTCAGCTTTTCAAAGACCATATTAGTAGTCAAACACTAAGCTAAATAACTAGTAGCTAAACTTTCCTGTAAGTTTAATATTGTAAAGATTAAAAGTGGTAGATTCTTTTATTATAACACAACTCATCTTATTAAATCCTAGAGAGATTAATTTTCACAGCAACAAAAATATATGGTAGAAATAGTTGCCTAACATTTGACCTCGGCACAAAAGAAATATGCTATGTTTCCCAAATGCAAATGAAAAGCAAAATACATTACACTTCAATACAGAAATACAATTGTGAATAATATTAATACCTATCACCAGTACTTAGAACAAAAAATAAGTACTGTGTGTTACAAGAATACAGTAACTCTTGATTTTACACCATGTTACAATTTTTAAAGCAATATGTGTGAGTCCTAGTCAACCATAACTTTGTTTCCACGAAGCTCCATGCAGCAAAACCTTAAAACAAAGTACCTTTTCCCACTTTTTGAGCATTTTTTGGTTTTTATCATTGGCGGGGTTGGGGGCGGGGCTGGCCACTAAATCCTGGACAGACGCTCTCTATTAACCCCTCTCCCCTCCCCAGAGGGAAGAGAAAAGAGAATAAGGGAGAGAGACTGTACGGGTTGGAAAATAAACTAACAGATTTAATGAAACAATACTACTAATACTACAGATAATATTGTAAATAGGAAAATAATGAAATATATATATAAATATGTACAAATATATACAAAACCAGTATAAAATACTGCCCCCCCCCAGTGATGAATACGTCACCAGAGGCTCTGCGGAGCCAGGCACTGGAAAAGTCCCAGACCAAACTCAGCAGCAGGTGGGAGCAGGATGCAGGACACACAAATCAGGATCAGCGGCAGATGAACAAGCAGGATTCCGCTCAGGCCTTGGCCTCTGCAGGATCGAGACGGATGGAAGGGTCCGAGATGAAAGGGCTCCGAGACGGAAGAAAGGGGGAAAAGGGAAAAGGCACGAGACCCTCGTGATCTCTCGGTTTTTATATCGAGTATGATGTATGTGGAATGGAACGCCTAGTTGGTCAGTTATGGGTCTGCTTACCCCCCCTGTAGGTGCAGACACAGCACCCATGATGAGACAACTGACCTTGGGCATATCTTCTAGCAGCGCTGTTTGGGAAAAACATGCTGCCAGTTTTCAGCAAGTTCAGTCACTTAAAAGAGACTGAGCTGAAAAGTAAAATCATTACATAGAAAATTAGTTCTATTTAGCTCAAACCAGGACAATCATGTTTCTCTTTCTCTTTATTTTCCCTTCAAGATAGATTTTGATTATTTCTTCAAAAGTGAAAAAATATGCTCTACACAAACTAGAAGTGTGAAAGAAATGCACAGACAGAATGTTTGTGCTAAGTTTATTCTTCATTAACCAGTCAGCCTCAGCAATGCTCGTAAGCACTGAAAAAGACAATAGACCAGAAAGCTGCCCTTTTGTCACTCTAATACAAGTACTGATTTATTGGAAATTTGTTCATGAGGGTGGTAATATGATGTTAACTCCCATCTTGCACTCTCTTGCTGTGGCACTGGCAACGTACACCATCCCTATAGGCTTTACAGCGCCAAATCCTGGTTGTATCTATTCCTAGTTATGCAATTATAAAAATTTCAGAGATCAGTTATTTTCTTATTAAATACATTTGTTAAGAAGAAGTATGTGTAACTAATTTTATCCTCAGATTTGGATTAATTTCAGTGGTTCTATTCATCTGAATAACACACTATGTTAGGTCTTCAGAAAGTAGTTGTTTTTATGTTCTAGTGGAAAAAAAGATCTGATTTTTTTGAGAAATGTGAGTAAACACTATTTTCAATTTGTGGAATAGGAAAACACTATAAACTTATTAATTTACTTGTATTGGTTTATTGCATAGTTACACAAAGTAAAGCAAACTTCTCGGTATTATTAGCTATTCACTTCTAGGGCTGTGCAAACACTCACTAATTTGGGTGTTTACATTTTTAGTTCTTATTGAAATAATAAGGAGTAACTACCACTGTTTGACTACTAGCACACACTTATTTCCTAGTAGTAGGACACAGAGTAATGGTGTTTAAAACTTTTGGACTCAGAACGTTCTCAAATTAATGCTGTAACACTTAGAAATTATTTACACTTTAAATACTGTATGATCACATAAAGCATTGTCATTTGCTTGGCTGGAGTATATTTACAATATATAGCTCCCTTGGTGGTGATTATGTGCCTTGGCCCTGATGGTCTCAGAATTCAATTGGTGATATGGGAGCTTTTTATTTCTACAGCTATGACTCTTCACCAAATGCAATAGACTAGGCTAACAGATTAGGAAGAATTGTGTCATTATATCTGTTTAGGAAATATCACAAAACATAGGATTAGACAATGACTCACTGCTAAAGTGCATATTACATTTGCTAGCCCCTGAAGATCAAGAAAAAGAATATCTTAGATCTGGAAAGGAAAATGTTCTTTCTAGATTTTCAAAACCATGTTTGCTTTTCAAAAAGGACAGAAAGCTGAGAGGCCAGACTCATCAGGTTGAATAGTGTTCTCTGTGCCTTGGGAAGATGAGGAGCTGATACATGTGCTTTATAGCAAGCCCATAGAAACCACTGAAGTACTTTTCAGTTTTGAAAACTGAAAAAGTGGGGAGGTAGCAGTTCCTGAAATCTTATTTGAAGGGCAGAGAATGACAATCTTTGTAAAATTTTAAAATGAAACTGTACTGTTCCCTAAGAGATAAATAACTTCTGTTCTGAAATCCAAAAGACTCAATGGAACTTAAAGATATATTTAAAGAAATTAATAAGAAACAGACTGTATCATTAGAGAAATATATTTCTCTCATACAAAACTGTTCAAAATTTAAATCTGACAGAATTCATACCAACAGTTCAGTTGGCCTCTTAATTATTAGAATACATTCTATGAAGTTGTGATAAATATTTTGTATCTCTTAAATGATCTTCAGTTTTGAAAATAACCTAGATGTCTGTATTGTTTGCTCAGAGCTGTTCAATTACACTTCGCGTGACTTTTTAATGAGTTTCTTTTTCCTAATGCAAATTTGAACTAGATTTTTTTACATTAATATTAATTTTATCAAAAACTTTATACTTCAAAAAATAGCAAAGATGTACTCTTTTTCAAATTATCAAACAATATTAAAGTATAAGTGACTCTGAGGAGTCTTTATTCTGACATATTACCAACAGGTTTGTATGTTTATTCTGACATTACTTTGTGTCTCAAAGATCATACATTACTAGTCTTATAATCTGTACTTTATTCTTTTTTACTGTGGGTTTTGTTTTCTCTATTATTTAATCTTCAGTTGCTAACATAGGAGACATTCTACATCCATGATATACTTGGCATAATAATTAAATATTCTTTGTGAGATGTGGAAAGTTCATTCCATACTTCCTTGGAATTTTGACAGTAACCACTTTGTTCCCATGTGACCAAAAGCATCAATAAATAAAAATTACCTTTCATGCTCAGCTAAAATGTATTGAAAGCAAAATATTCAGTCTACAAACACTCAGAAAAAAATCTTACAATCCACAGTATGCCTTGGGCTTATAATTTTCATTACAGAATAGGTTTGTTATGAGAGTTTTTATATCTGTAAAGAAGAAACTTGTTTCTCAGAAGCCATCTATTCCTATATCCCATTTGTAAAAGTATGCTAAACTCTCAGTAAATCAGACAGACAACTGATTTCATGGGTTAGTCAGGGTGAAAATGACAATTTTAACACTTTGTTGTAAATTAATGATGCAAATACTTTAACACAAAAGCTTATATGTACTAAAAGCTCCTCAATGTCTACTTGAAAGTAAATTTATAATGAAAATGAAGAGTAGTAATGAAATTCTTCCTGAGAACAGTATTGACATTTGTGTTTGAAAACCTAATGGCGCTTCAAGATGACCTTAAACCAATCTTTTCATAAGCAAGAAAGACATGCATGAAGGTTTGTTTCTGTAATGCATGCAAGAGCATTACCATATTAAATCACAAACTATTGGCTCAGGAAAGAGCATGTTAGTATTATCCATGACTTTTTAAACTATGTGATAACCTAATTTATATGGTATACAACTTTACAGTAATTCCAGTTTAGTTAGGACCTTATCCTGTTTCCATTAAAGGCAGCTTGATCTCTTATGAAAAGCTTAAAGAAGTCTGGATGAAACTGCAAGTATTAGGATAAAGATAAAAGGTAAAAAAAATCTTCATACAGAACAAATCTGAAACACACGCTTATCTCTCTCATGAAGTCTCAGCGCATACTCAAATACAGTGCATATTTATTTGTGGTTAGGCATTATGAGGATTTTTTTAATACATGTCCTTTAAGGATTAAATGAAAATTAAAGAAAAAAAAGGAAATCTGTAGTAATTTAAAATAAGGGATTACGTAGAAATTAAGAAGAAAGAAATTATGAAGAGAGGCATTTTAAGAACTGAGCAGCAAATGTCTAAGCTACCTGTGTTTGTCTATTCTTCTTATCAGGTCTTGCTCCACTTTGAATTACTTCAACATACTGTTGTCCCCAAATATTCAAAGCTGACTCTGGAAGAAAGACTAAAGAGGCAGCCACCTCTCCATCTTAGCAGTGATATTGCTATAATTTCTCCTTGTTTCTACTGTGATGAAAAACATTCGACCTCCACCATTATAGTTCTTCAAAGTGGTAATCAGGAGTGGTCTGTCAAATATGAAAAGACAATACTTCAAGGAAATATTAATTAGTCTAGAAGGAAAAAGTACGTTCATTACAACCATACAGGGAAAAGTTTTAAGTTTGTTTTGTTTCTTTTTGTTGCTCTGTGAATTTACAATCTCTGTCAAGATTGTCAGGAACAATAGTAAACTATGCTCAGAAGGCTCATAAGAGGGATAATTCATAACTCAGTTAAACCAATGGAGCTCACGACTTACATCTTTAAATAATTCTCGGTTCAAGGATGAAGACAACCTGCTATATTGCCAAAACCTCTTAATCAGGTTATTCATAATAACTTCTGTAATGGACAACAGTAGAGAACTATTAAAGATGTGATATATAGAGAATCATAGAATCATAGACTCATTTGTTTGCAAAAGACCTTTAAGATCATCGAGTCCAACCATAACCTGTCCACTATTAAACCATGTCTCTGAGCACCTCATCTACACATCTTTTAAATACCTCCACCAGGGATGTTTTAGCTACTGCTGAGCAGTGCTTGCACAAAATCAAGGCCTTTTCTGCTCCTTAAACCACCCTACCAGCGAGTAGACTGGGGTTGTGCAAGATGCTGGCAGGGAACACAGCTGAGACAGCTGACCTCAGCTGACCAAAGGGATATTCTATACTATATGACATCATGCTCAGCAATGTAAATCTGGTGGAAGAAAGAAGTGGGGACATTCGAGTAATGTCACTTGTCTTCCCAAGTAACCACTGGTAAGTATGATGGAGCCCTGTTTTCCAAATGACTGAACACCTGCCTTTTGACGGGAAGTAGTGAAGTCCTCGTTTTGCTCTGCTTGCATGTGTGGCTTTTACTTTACTTAAACTGTCATTATCTCAACCCATGAGTTTTCTCACTTTTACCCTTCAGATTCTCTCCCCCATCCCACCAGGGAGGAGGGAGCAAGTGGCTGAGTGATGCTTAGTTGCCAGCTGGGGTTAAACCATGGAGAGATTTTGCTTTCATTTGCTCTTCTCAGGCATCTCTATGATATAAAGGCAATTTAAAGGGAAATGTAAAGCCTGTTGTATGGGTTCCACAGATGGAGGTGAATATGACAATAGCTATACCATGAGTTCTGTTTCAAAGAAAAAGGCTGAACTTTTTCTGGGCATTTTTAGTTACTCCTCCAGCCCCATGGAGATCAACACACAGTGAGATTAATGTTTTTTGAGAGACAGTGGTTATTCTTTCCTGGCCTACAGATAAACAATGATACATAAAATAAGAAATCTCAAGTACCATGGTCTAGCCTAAGCCTATAGCACACTGGAAAATGATGGCAGGGACTAGTCTCAGCTTCTAGGATTCTCAGGTGGGTTGCTACCAAAGTGATGGTAAACACCGTCTTCTAGTTTCAGAAGTGATATCTTCTCTAAGATCCAGCCAGGCAACTATGAGGTCATATGCCCTTGTAAAAAGTCCCTCCCCAGCTTTCCTTTTTCCTTTTTCCTTTCTCTTCAGGAACTGGAAGGCTGCAATAATGTCTCCCCAGACCCTTCTCTTCTCCAGGTTGAACAACCCCGACTCTCTCAGTCAGTCCTCATAGAGGAGGTGCTCCAGCCCTCTGATCATCTTTGTGGCCCTCCTCTGGACTCGCTCCGACAGCTTGATGTCCTTCTTATGCTGGGGGCCTGAGAACTGGATGCAGTACTCCAGGTGGGGTCTCACAAAAGCAGAGTAGAGGGGCAGAATCACCTCCCTTGCCCTGCTGGCCACACTTGTTTTTAGTTAAAATGTAGGCAATGAATTCATGCATCAGAATATAAAATGACTACTTATTTGTGTCAGGAAGGAATTTACTCCCTATTTTTCATGCCATTTTCAACATTTATATGATTTTCCAGATTAGTTGTTAAGCATTTGGAGGTGGTCACTTTTCATGGAAGCACAATTCCAGACAATGTATTGGGCTTGGACTTCAGTTCTGTGGTGATTCACTGTAGTTTAACCATAAAAATGGCCAAAATGAGTGGGATAAATGAGTGGGATAATTAAAAAATAGAAACTGTGTATGACACTTGCTTTCCTATCCTCCAGCTTATTTACATTTACACTTTAACATCCATGAATTTGATGACCCTCAGTGGACGTCTCTAACATAAAGTTTTCCAGTCTCTCCTCGAACCCAGCTAAAATTTTAACATCCATATGCATCAACAAATATCACAGGTCATATTCATTCCTAAAAAAAATACATAATCTTCTTTGTTTTGGATATAAGTCCTACTAGCTTTTTTTATGTACTCCAGCATTTAAATACAAAGAATGGTATCAAAAGCCTATATGCCACTTGTGGTTACAAACTTCTATCATAACTCCGTCAAGCATCTTCTTTCAGGAATGAATAGTAGAACTCCCTCCCTCTTCCCTCAGGTGAAGAGTCGTTCCTCATATAAAAATTATTATAATCTTTATAATCCTTATTCTCCGCACCTGAACTATTTACAGTTTTATGATACGTTTGTGAGAAAAAGGGAGGAGAAGCAAGAGGGTCAAAAAGTTAGAACAGTATACTGTAATCAATATATGGGTTGAAAATAGATATATATACAGTAGCATGGTATCTGTTTTGATTTATGTTCTTTTCCCATTGATTTCTAATACAGATCTTTTTTTTTAACAACAGCCCAACATTGTCAGAATTTCCTATAAAATTACTGTGACTCCAAGATGTCATGTCTTAATGGAAATGATCAGTTCAGAACCTGCTGCTTTGTGCGCAAGTTAGGATTGTTTTTTTCCCTCACATGCATCATGTTATATTCACAGACACTGAATTTTATTGGCCATTTTATTGCCCTTTCACTCAGGCTCAGAGTAGTTCCACTGGTTTTAACAAGTGATCTTCACCTTTACAGTCAAAAATAGCTTTGCTTTAGTAGCAAACTTTGCAAATCCATGCATGAACTTTACAAAGTCTTACAATTTGGATGCTCAGATTTGTTACATGCTTCTGTGACCAACCTTATCAAAAATCCTTAAGAAGTTCAGCTAAACAAGATCACCTGTTCTTTCACTTCCTCAGAAAACTGAAAGTTTTGTGAAGCTTTAAATAAAGAAGTAGGTTCTCCATAAGTAGATCACATTTACATCAGTGTCATTAACTCTGTAATTTGCTGTAGTTTAACTAATTTACTTAGTACAAATGTATGGGGTTCTCCAAGTCTTCCCTGAAACTTTTCTAAAAAAGTGGCATCACATTTGCCACTCTCTGCTTGTGTTAAAGAGTTTTTAAGGAGGTGATAACACACAAATGCTGTGACTCAGCTTAGAAACCTTGAATAAATACCATTCAGGCCTAATGTTTTCAAGCATTCCTTTTGTTTGAACCACAGATCCCCAGAGAAGTTACCCACCAAGAAAAATTCAAGTGTGGGAATCTTCTCAGTTTCTTTGAGAATACTAATGAAAAAGGTTCATTTTACTTCTTTGTAGTAGTTTTATCTCCTTATAATTTAATTGTCTCTAAGTCCTACAGACTGCTGGAGGGCTTCCTGCTACTGAATTGTTTAAAGATTTACTAATAGTTGGTGTTTTATTTTCCTTTAGTTAGCTGTATCTTAAACTCGCTTTGGCCTCCTTTAAAGCATTGTTTTTACACGTAATCTGCCAGTGTTTCTCATCCTTTTGTTTAATTTTTCATTTTTCCATTTGGGCTTGAGCTCAGCTTTCTGAAGGAACACTTCTTACATGTAATAGGATCTCTTTTCCTTCCATTTTCTTCTGTCATCTCCACAAAGTTTCTGTATAGGTGGTGTTGTTTGCCCTGTGTTACCAATATAGCATTCTATAGTAGTCTCCATGATGCCAGCAAGGGTCTAATTTTCTCATCTGCTTCTTAACAAGCTCTCTCATTTTTATGTAGTCTCCTTTGTACCCTAGTAAATACTCAGGCAGTATCAACATCTTAGTTATATACTCAGTAGCACAGATCAAATACTACATTTTTTTATTTAGGTCTGTAATTTAATTTCATAAAGGGTATGATACTCATTTAGATAAGTAGTTAATTAGCGTTATTTGATTTTAATATATCTTGACACATAATAAATACTCTACTATCAGCACTATGGCCAATATTATCATCCTGATATTCCTGTGTTGTACCAACTGACAGTATTCCACCAAGTTTCCAATACATCTACTATGTCAACGTCTTCATCTGGGAGTAAACATTTAAGCTTCCTCACCTAATTATTTAAATACTATTAAAACTAATATATGAGAACCCAAATCATTTTTAACAAGTGTTCATGCATTTATAGTGGAAATTTCATATAGACGGTCTAATTATAATATATTACATTTGGTTGGTTTTTTAATAAAAAGTATGCCTTTATTAAAAGTGCATTAAAATTAACGAGGATAAATAAGATGTACACTAAGCAATTAGGCTGATTTAAGTCTGCCTGACAAGGCTCTAGAAAAAAAAATACCAGCAACTCAGTATGGTATTGCATGCACATATAATAACAGATTTAAGTACACACTAAAATACATATAGAAAATGACTATACATACTGAAAAAAAAACCAATAACAGTTAATATCAGTTCATATTGTTGCCCGTAGAACAAAGAACACA
>NW_010164581.1:4400-5589 GCF_000695765.1 Mesitornis unicolor | reverse complement strand
GTAAGTACGTCCCCAGGGCCATCTTGGTGGACCTGGAGCCCGGCACCATGGACTCGGTGCGCTCAGGACCCTTCGGGCAGATCTTCCGGCCGGACAACTTTGTTTTTGGTGAGTCCCCGTGTCCCCAATGTCCCCAAAAATGTCCTCTGAGGTGACTCAGGGGTCGCCATCATGGCAGCGTCCTTCATTTGGTGGCCATGAAGCTCCTGGTGGTGGCCACTGTTGGGTGACCAGGGCCATGGGGTGGCAGGTTCCAACCGTGGTGGCCCATGGGGTGACACATCCCTCCTTGGTGGCTCTCAAGGGGCTGTCACAGGGGGTGGCAGGTCCCTGCTGTCCCCTTATTTGGTGACTAGGGTCTTTCTCTGGGTCCCCACTTTGGTTCTTGGAGTCTCCAAGGAGCGTCACACATGTCCCCAGGGAGGGCAGTGAGGTCCCCAAGGGGATCAAGGTTGGGTTGAGGGTTGCCACAGTTGGGTTGGGGGTTCCCAGGGTTGGGCTGGGGGACCTTAGGGGTAGGTTGGGGGTCCCCCCAGTTGGGTTTGGGGTCCCTAAGGGTGGCTTGGAGGTCCCCAAGGTTGGGTTTGAGGTCTTCAGAGTTGGGTTGGGGGTCTCCAGGGTTGACTTGGAGGTCCCCAAAGTTGGGTTAAGGGTCCCCAAAGTTTGGTTTGAGGTCCTCAGGGCTGGGTTTGGGGTCCCCAGGGTTGGGTTGGGGGTCCCCAAGGAGATCAAGGTTGGGTTTGAGGTCCCCAAGGTTGGGTTGGGGGTTCCCAGAGGTGGCTTCGGGGTCCCCAAAGTTGGCTTGGAGGTCCCCAGGGTTGGGTTGAGGGTCCCCAGGGGGATCAGGGTTGGGTTTGAGGTCCCCAGGGGTGGCTTGGAGATCCCCAAGGTTGGGTTTAATGTCCCTAAAGTTGGGTTGGGGGTACCCAGAGGTGGCTTAGAGGTACCCAAGGTTGGGTTTAATGTCCCCAACATTGTGATGAAGGTCCTCATAGTGGGGCTGGGGGTCCCCAAGGTTGGGTTTGAGGTCCCCAGTTTTGGGTTAGGAGTCCCCAGGGGGATCGAGGTTGGGTTGGGGGTCCCCGAGGTGACCAAGGTTGGGTTTAATGTCCCCAAAGTTGGGCTGGGGGTCCCCAGGGGTGGCTTGGAGGTTACCAAGGTTGGGTTGGATGTCCCCAAGGTTATGCTT
>NW_010164581.1:0-4376 GCF_000695765.1 Mesitornis unicolor | reverse complement strand
TTGGGTTTGAGGTTCCCAGAGTTGGGTTTGAGGTCCCCAGGGTTGACTTGGAGGTGTCCAGGATTGGTTTTAATGTCCCCAAAGTTGGGTTGGGGGTCCCCAAAGTTGGGTTCGAGGTCCCCGGGGTGACTTGGAGGTCCCCAAGGTGCTCAAGGTGGGGTTGGAGGACCCCAATCTTAGCCCAAAGACCCCCAAACCCCCCAAAAAAGTCTCTCCATGACATCCACCCCCCCTCTGTGTCCCCACCCCAGGCCAGAGCGGCGCCGGCAACAACTGGGCCAAGGGCCACTACACAGAGGGGGCTGAGCTGGTGGACTCGGTGCTGGACGTGGTGAGGAAGGAGGCCGAGAGCTGCGACTGCCTGCAGGGCTTTCAGCTCACCCACTCGCTGGGGGGCGGCACCGGCTCTGGGATGGGCACCCTCCTGATCTCCAAAATCCGCGAGGAGTACCCGGACCGCATCATGAACACCTTCAGCGTGGTCCCGTCCCCCAAGGTGTCGGACACAGTGGTGGAACCTTACAACGCCACTCTGTCCGTGCACCAGTTGGTGGAGAACACGGACGAGACCTACTGCATCGACAACGAGGCCCTGTACGACATCTGCTTCCGTACCCTCAAGCTCACCACCCCAACCTACGGCGACCTCAACCACTTGGTGTCGGCCACCATGAGCGGAGTCACCACCTGCCTGCGTTTCCCCGGGCAGCTCAATGCCGACCTGCGCAAGCTGGCGGTCAACATGGTCCCCTTCCCTCGTCTCCACTTCTTCATGCCGGGTTTCGCCCCCTTGACGTCGCGCGGTAGCCAGCAGTACCGCGCCCTCACCGTCCCCGAGCTCACCCAGCAGGTTTTCGACGCCAAAAACATGATGGCCGCCTGCGACCCCCGCCACGGCCGTTACCTGACGGTGGCCGCCGTCTTCCGCGGCCGCATGTCCATGAAGGAGGTGGACGAGCAGATGTTGAACGTCCAGAACAAGAACAGCTCCTATTTCGTCGAGTGGATCCCCAACAACGTCAAGACGGCCGTCTGCGACATCCCACCCCGCGGCCTAAAGATGGCCGTCACCTTCATCGGCAACAGCACGGCCATCCAGGAGCTCTTCAAGAGGATCTCGGAGCAGTTCACCGCCATGTTTCGGCGCAAGGCTTTCCTCCACTGGTACACGGGTGAGGGGATGGACGAGATGGAGTTCACCGAGGCCGAGAGCAACATGAACGACCTGGTGTCTGAGTACCAGCAGTACCAGGACGCCACTGCCGAGGAAGAGGAGGATTTTGGTGAGGAGGCCGAAGAAGAGGCCTGAGGAGAAGCGGGAGAGAGCCCCCACCGTCGTCCTTTGCCGCCGCCGTCGTCCTCGGAGAGCCCCCCCCGCTCGTCATCGTTGTCCTCAGAGTCCTTGTCCTTCCTCAGCGTCCTTGACCTTCGTCGTCGGTGTCATCAGAGAGCCCCTGGTCGTCTTGATCATCATCATCATCATCCTCAGCCTTGGCCAATGTCCTTGAAGAGCCCTTGGCCTTCATCGTTGTCACCAGAAAGAACTTGGCCATCGTCCCTGGAGAGCTCCTGGCCTTCGTTGTCATCCTTGGAGAGCCCTTGGCCTTCATCAGTGGCCTTGGAGAAGCCATGGTCATCGTCCTTGGCCTTCATCGGTGTCCCTGGAGAGCCCATGGCCTTCATCATCATCATCCTCAGCCTTGGCCAATGACCTTAGAGAACCCATGGCCTTCGTCATTGTCATCCTCAGAGCCCTTGGCCTCATCGTTGTCACCCGAAAGGACTTGGCCGTCGTCCCTGGAGAACTCCTGGCCTTCGTCATCATCCTTGGAGAGCCCTTGGCCTTCGTCATCGTCATCCTCGGAGACCCCTTGGCCTTCGTCATCGGTGTCATCGTCACCAGAGTCCCCGTGTCCTCCAGTCATGGCCACCCAAGAGCCATCGTCACCACCCCTGGGGTCCATCATCCCCGTCATCCAATCATGGCCAGCTCATCCTCTCCCATCGTCCCCTCTCTGTTGTCACCGAAGGTCCCCCCCGCCGTGTCACCCCCGTGGGTGCCACCACCACTAAATTATTGTCGCCCCCAGGCCCCACTTGGCCCCCGTTTCCACCCAAAACCACCCCTGTGGTTGGGGGGGCAGCTCCCAGGTGGCCCTGTCCCCTTTTGTCCCCGGCCGGGGGCTCTCCTGTCCCCTCCGTGTCCCCTCGCCTGCCACCTCCATCCCCTTTTGGTTCAGTTTTTGCCCTTTTTAAGCTTTTTTTGACCCCTTTTTTTCTTTTTTTTTTCATATTGAAAAGCCGCCCCCGGGCGGGGAATAAAAACCCGGGACCTAAAGCCACCACCGCGTCCTCGTCCTCTTTGTCCCCGTGTCACTTGGGGGGTGTCCCCATGTCCCTCTTGGGGTCCCTTCCAGGTCCAATTTGGGGTCCTTTCCAAGTCCCTTTGCTATTTTGGGGTCCATTTGTCCCCTCCTTGTCCCCAGGGGAGGGTCCCAGCTGTGTCCCCTCAGTGTCCTGATGGTGGGGTCACTGTGTCACCTTTAGGGTCCCTCTTGGGGGGTCCCCATCTCCCTTATGGGGTCTTTCAGGTCCAATTTGGGGGTCCTTCTGGGGTCCCCATGGGGTGTCCCAGCTGTGTCACCTCTAAATGTCCCCATGGTGGGGGCAGGGTGTCACCTTTAGGGTCCCCCCTGTCCTTAGTTGTCCCCTCCAGGTCCTCTCTGTCCCCTTTAGGGTCCCTTTTTGGGGGTCCCCATGTACCTCATGGGGTCCTCCAGGTCCAGTTTGGGGTCCTTCCCAGGTCCCTTTGCCCTTTTGGGGTCCGCATGGGGGGGATCCCACCTGTGTCACCTCTAAATGTCCCCATGGGGGGGGTCACAGTGTCACCTTTAGGGTCTCCTTGTCCTTGGCTGTCCCTCTTGGGGTCCTCCAGGCCCAATTTGGGGTCCTTCTGGGGTCCCCATGGGGTGTCCCAGCTGTGTCATCTCTAAATGTCCCCGGGGGGGTCACAGTGTCCCCTCTAGGGTCCCCTTGTCCTTGGGTGTCCCCTTTTGGGGGTCCCCATGTCCCTCTTGGGGTTCTCCAGGTCCAATTTGGGGTCCTTTTGGGGTCCCCATGGGGTGTCCCAGCTGTGTCACCTCTAAATGTCCCCATGGGGGGTCGTGATGTCACCTTCAGGGTCCCTTTTGGGGGGTCCCCATGTCCCTTATGGGATCCTCCAGGTCCAATTTGGGGTCCTTCTGGGGTCCCCATGGGGTGTCCCAGCTGTGTCACCTCTAAATGTCCCCATGGGGGGTTATGATGTCACCTTTAGGGTCCCCCCTGTCCTTAGTTATCCCCTACAGGGTTCCTTTTGGGGGATCCCCTTTGTCCCCTTCAGGTCCCCATGGGGTGTCCCAGCTGTGTCACCTCTAAATGTCCCCATGGGGGGTGATGGTGTCACCTTTAGGGTCCCTCTTGGGGGGTCCCCAGGTCCCTTATGGGATCTTTCAGGTCCAATTTGGGGTCCTCTCCAGGTTCCTTTGCCCTTTTGGGGTCCATTTGTCCCCTCAATGTCCCCATGGGGGGTCACGGTGTCACCTTTAGGGTCCCCCCTGTCCTTAAGTGTCCCCTCCAGGTCCCCTTCAGGGTCTGCCATCATCCCTGTGTCCCTTCTGGTGTCCCCCAATGTCCTCACTGGGGGTGTCCCTGTCCCCTCTTCAGTTTTGGGGTCCCCCCCCGCCCCAATTCCCTTTTGGGGCCACCCATGTCCCCTCCAGTGTCCCCAACCCCAGGGACTCAGCTCTGTCCCATGCGGGGCTTTAATGATCCGGGGACAAAGGGACGCGGTGGTGGCACCGGGGGTGGCGGCACTTTGGGGACACGGTGGGGCTGTGGGGGGGTGGCACCGTGGGGACAAGAGTGGCATCAGGGTGGTGGCACTTTGGTGACATGGAAGCTCATGGCGGGGGGTGGTGGCACCATGGGGACGTGGCCTTTGGGGCAAGGTGGCACTTTGGGGACAGGGTGTCATTGGCAGATGGTGGCACCGTGGGGACATGGCCACTGGGTGTTGGTGGCACTTTGGGGACGTGGCCTTTGGGGGTGGTGACACCATAGGGACATTGCCACTTGGGGTTGGTGGCACTTTGGGGACATGGTGTCATCCTCAGGTGGTGGCACTTTAGGGACACGGCTGCTGGGGACGCTGTCACCTTGTAGCAGGGCGGCGCTGGGGCGCGGTGGCACTTTTTGGGGACGCTCAGGCCTGGCACTCCGGCTTCTTCTGGGCAGCCTGAGGGGACACACAGGGACTGAGGACGGGTCCGGGTGTCACCTCCCCACACCCCAAAGTGTCACCACCCTCCCGTACCTGGGTGACGCTGACGCCCGTC
>NW_010164580.1:1162-1547 GCF_000695765.1 Mesitornis unicolor | reverse complement strand
AGGAACTTCTTCAGCATTTCGGCGTTTCTGAGTGATAATGAGGCTTTTGCTGCATATTGTTTAGGCTTAAGGGTTTCTAGGCACAAGTGCTGAGATTTGTGTTTTTCTTCATAATTTGAACTTTTTCAGCTTTTTATGCGTTTAAGCTTATTGTTCTTGCTTTTTCATCATTTTTGGGACAATTTAAATGTTTCTTGACATGTCTGCTATTTTTGAATTTAACACATTGTAAAAGAAACGTTTTCACCTTTTTTGGCTTTTCTGGTTGATATTCGAGATTTTGCTACTTATATTGTCAATTTTGGAGTATGTAGGCACAAGTGCTGAGTTTTGTGTTTTTCTCCTTAATTTGAACTTTTTCAGCTTTTTAAGCGTTTCTGCCTAT
>NW_010164580.1:0-1131 GCF_000695765.1 Mesitornis unicolor | reverse complement strand
TGATATTGGCGAGTCTTGGTACATATTGTGGGAGTTTAAAAGTATCTAGACCTAAGTTCTTAGTTCTACTTTTTTCTCCTTTTTATTTGAACTTTTGAAGCTTTTTAGGCGTTTGTTGTGGTTATTCTAGCTTTTCCAGCATTTTTGGGGCAATTTAATTTTCTTGACAATATCTGCTCTTTTCGAATTCAGCATCTTGTAATAGAAGCCTTTTTGTCGTTTCTGTCTGATATTGTAGCTTTCGCTAAAAATGTGGGCAATTTTGGAGTTTCTAGGAATAAGTGTGTTATGTGTTTTTCTCCTTATTGTAAAGTTTTTAGCTTTTTAACGTTTAAGCTTATTATTCTTGCTTTTTCATCATTTTTGGGACAAATTAAGACTATCTTGACATGTCTGCAATTTTTTTTATTTAACAAAACGTAAAAGAAACATATTCACCTTTTTTGGCTTTTCTGGCTGATATTGGACCTTTTGCTACATATGTAGACAATTTTGGAGAATGTAGGCTAAATTGCAGACTTTTGTGTTTTTCTCCTTATTGCAAACTCTTTCAGCTTTTTAGGCCTTTGTTGCGATTATTCTAGCTTTTCCATCATTTTTGGGAGAATTCAAGAGTTTTTTGACATATCTGCTATTTTCGAATACCAGATAGCTGATATTGGAACTTTTGCTACATACATTGAAAGTTTCGGAGTTTGTAGGCACAAGTGCTGGGTTTTTTTGTTTTTCTCTTTCATTTGAACTTTTACTGCTTTTTAGGCGTTTAAGCGTATTATTCAAGCTTTTCCATCATTTTTGAGACAATATAAGAGTTTTTTGACATATCTGCTATTTTCGAATACCAGATAGCTGATATTGGAACTTTTGCTACATACATTGAAAGTTTCGGAGTTTGTAGGCACAGGTGCTGGGTTTTTTTGTTTTTCTCTTTCATTTGAACTTTTACTGCTTTTTACGCGTTTAAGCGTATTATTCTTGCATTTCCATCATTTCTGAGACAATTAAAGAGTTTCTTGTCATATGTGCTGCTTTTCGGCTTTAGCAGTTTAAAAAGGAAATTTTTCAGTATTTTGGCGTTTCTAACTGATATTGGCGTTTTAGCTACATATTGTGGGAGTTTAAAAGCTTCTA
>NW_010164579.1:172835-216561 GCF_000695765.1 Mesitornis unicolor | reverse complement strand
GAGAGGGGAGGGGAGAGGGGAGGAGAGGGGAGGATTATATCAAATGATGTAATAGATGGCATACTTAGGATGTTTAGGAAAGATTGCAATAGAAATTTCTCTGAGTGGAACTGTGAAGAGTATGTTTTTGAAGCATCTTCAATTTGTCCATCCTGAATTTTTTCTGTAATTTTAAAGCCAATGATATAGAAATAATTATTTTTATAATTTGTTTTAATTTTACATAAGCTAGAGAGGCATACACTCACAGATTTTATTAAACAGTGGGTAAAAAAGAAAGAAAATGCAGTATTCTGATTATCCACTAGGCTCACTGCTGATAGAAGCATCAGCTGCCTATGTTGAGTGTTGGTTATTGTCAATTAATCAGATTAGATTCAATCTGTTGTTTTGGTTTTTTTTAAGTTCTACAGAAGATTGGTGTAAATGGAGGACAACCATGTCGTAGGTTCCATTGTACAGGAAAGTTAATGTTTTAATGTCTACATATAAATCTCTTAGCACAAGGATTTCTTGAATTGTTTGGGATTACATTTTCAGAGAATGTCAAAATTCTAGATTCATCTGCCCCTCTTAAATTCCAAATATTTAAAACTGTGTTAAGCTATTCTTTAAAGCTACTTAGAAGTTTTGGGAGAGTTATCTTGGATTTCCTATTTTTAATACAGTTTTTGTATACCAGACTTGATTTCTAGAATGAAAATTTCCTAAACCAAGATGGACTGAGTGTACATGTTAGTATATTAATGATCTTCTTTGACAGGAAGGAAAAAAACTTTTCACATATGTAACACCTCTTTAGCCAAAATTTCATAAGGAATTCTAGTATGTAAAGTTATTGAGCATACAAGGCTCTGTGGATGAAGAGCTCCCCGGATATACTCTGATGGGGGGACTGGAGCTGTTTGTGTCAATGGTTTGCAAATAATGGGTCTCTGGGAGAATTTAAAATTGCAGTTTTCACTCCAGACTGTGGTGCTTTTTAGGATGAGCTGAGTTGCTATGAGGCTTGGCACTCTTCAGTGCACCTTAGGCAGCAGTTCTTATCCTTCCATTGAGATTGTAACAGCTGGCCATTACAATCAATCAAGTGACATTTCAGGGGTATTTTTTCTTTAATATTAAGGAAAAAAAAGGAGAAATGAAAGATATTAAATTGTAACTTGTCCCAGAAAAAAGAAGGAATTTATAGATGTACCTTTGACTATAAAAAGCAGGCACTTGCAACTAAATCACAAACTGATCAGGCATTTCTTTGTATTTGGGACACTGCTGTATTTTCTATTAGTATATAAAGATTCTTCATATCTTTGTAGTATTAATTCTGTGTAGGTGTGGGTTATGTGTTGCTCATCTTCTGCAAGTATGAGTGCAGAGCATTAGGATGTGTGTAAACCTGTGGGGCTGATCAGAACTTCACTAGCCAAACCATTAAACGTCATGTACATTTTCCTTGCTTTAAGCAAGCCTGCAAAGCTAAAATAAGGTATTGGAGAAATAGTCAAGAGATGGAGATTCTAAAGAGAACGTGGGACAGCCTTTGAAGAGGGTCAAAAAGGAGTCTTAGAAATGTCTGGGACAGTAATATCATCTAAGTTAAAGTTTTTCAGTTCCTGAAATGGAATAGGAAGCAAGAGGTTTGATTCACTCCCATGTACAATTCAACCAGCAACACTGTTTATGCAGAGGTTGTTTCTGCTTCTCCCAGAATACAGTCTAATATGTTAATTTATTATTTTTGCATACCATCTGTGTCTTAGTGCATTAATGCTCTATATTGACTAGGGAAACAAATCCTATATGAACATAATCATATGTTCATTACAAATAAATAAAAATTACATGTTCATGTAATTAAAGTTATTAATGAAGCATTCTTACTGGATATTGGCAATTTGCTTATCAGCAACAAAGAAACAGAATCATGAGTGCAGAGGTTATAGTCAGAGCTCTTAATGCAAAACACATCTGTCCTGGGGACTACCTGGGTAACTATGTATTTAGCTATTTTGCTGTTTAATGTCTTCAGGGACATTTAACTAAAGCATCTGTACCTAAAAGATCAGAACAGAGAAAATTATAGAGAACCTATAGTAAGATGCAGCAACAGCAGTAGCAGCATGCTTACAAGATAGATAGCAATTTTGGTCAGTTGGGTGCACATTCTAAAATACACCAAATTTCTATTCTTTGTTCCTGAAGTAATGCAACTGACACTGATTTAAATAAGAGTTAAAGAGCAGTAGATTCTTCCCACTTAAACTTCCCATCATTAGCAACTGCCACTCTTCAGGGTCAGTTCTCATTTCAGTGTTTAAGCGTTTCAGTGTTAAGTTTCTCCCATAAACATAAAGGGAGGGGATAAGAAAGCCTGATCTTAGATGAAAAATTACCAAAGATGGTCAGTCAAAGCAGAGTGGATCAAAGCAATTTAGGAGCTGCAGGGAGGGATCTCTTTCCTCCATCAAACAGTTGTGGTTAGTGCTTTGGTAACACTGATATTTTTTTTCTTCCACTATTAATGCACTGAATTCTATTCACCTTTTCTTTATTCTCTTTACGGGTCATCATAGATGGTCCTCCAGGCTGAGCAATCGCAATAGAAACCAGGTCAGACTATTATGATGACTTTGACTGAAAGCAATGAGAAAAACATTTTGGACATTTTATGACATGTGATTGAAGCAAAGAAATGTAAAGTGTGGACAGAGGAGGATTGCATTCTGAATCAAATGAATTCGGGGAGTTAACTCTTTCTTTAAGAGTTTTAAAATTGAATAAAGCTGAGAAACTTCTCATGAGGTGTACTTTTAGTACAAATTCTGTAGCTTGTGAATTTTCATGCAGAGCTTTACTTCTCTATTTCTGACAAGAAATATCCCACCCGATGTGATGAAGAAGGTCTTATCAATAGTGCCAGATCTCATCATCATAAATAATTCAGTAAAACACAAATATTTTTTTTTGCATGTCATAAATTGAAATATTTTCCAATGGCTTGAGAGTGAGCACTTCTTATAAACCTAATTATCTATTTAACTGTGTAGTAAATGCGTCGATGTTACACATGGTCAGTTTCTGGTTTTACACTGTGTGGTGATAATTAACATATGTATAGTTGCAGGCTCATGGGCATATTTTGCATAGCATCATCTTCTACTCCCCTGATTTTAGGAAAACTTCTAAGCAATGGGGAAATCTGGAAAAAGTATTCTCCACCCTCTGCTGCAGCACAAGAGTAAGTGCACAGACCATATCTTAAGTGCTACGTATTTTCACTTTTTTCATTGAAAAAGCACAATAATCTTTTGTACAAACTCTGTTTTGGCTACTATCTCCAAACTATTGAGTCTCAGATCTAAACAAAGATGTACCTCTGAACTTCTTTGTGTCTTTTCCTAATAAAATATTTGTTTGGGATTACCATTGCCTCTAAGTCAACGGAACTGACTGATCCAGCTGTACATGACTAAACTAGAATACTTTATCAGATATTTTTCTGCTGTCTGGGCCTTTCTTTTAGCTTCCATTTCCTACCACCTTGCCGTTCATCAAGGTCCAGATCCATCCATGATCAACTCAGATCTCTTCCTAGCTACATTTATACATCTTATTCTTGTAATTCCTTTTTGAGTAACATCTCTCAGACAACTGTTTGAATGGATAAGAAAAGATTTAAAACTCTTGTCCAAGCTCTTAACATCTTCTATCTCAGTTTTCATTTTTCTGGCCTTGTCATGTCCAAGTGAATGCTGTGACAAAGCCTGTATCTCTTGTATCACATATGCGTACATTATAGTCTGTTCTCCCCTTCTGCTGAGGTGTCAGCTCCTGCCTTCCATTATACCCTTGTTGCCCTCTTGTTAGATTTTCAATCAAGCGCTTTTGTCCTTTCTTCTACATTGACCCTGTACTTGAAACTTGCCATAAATGTTTAAAAGGTGACCTCATTAAATTCAATTCCTTAAAACTCTCCCTTGTTATAATGCCTGTGAAAGAAATGAGAAGAACTGCCAGGTTGGGCATGTTCTGTGGATGCTGCATTTCTTACTTTCCTGGTTCCCTTGTGCACTTGTCTTTGCTTACACCTCCCTGTTCTCTCCTACCTGATGTTTTGTTTTGCAGTCACTGGAAAGTGGCTGGTTTTGTCCCCTTGCTACCTAGCACAGCCAAGTCCTGCCCTTTGATTGGGGGACTCACAATGCAGTTAAGTAAAGAGCTACTTTAGTAAGTAATACAGTTAGGGACTATATTCAGCTAGATATTCAGCTAGACTGGTTAAAATTTTTAAATGGTTAAGCTTATCAGTCTTGCACAAAATTGGCATATATGGTGGTATTTGATTTTTTTGTTATCTTTTTAAGTTGTTCTGCTTACATTGGAGATGCAAAGTTAGGCTTAAGGGGTCAGAAACAGGAAGAGCTTAGGTTATGAGATTCACCTGGCTTGAAGATACCTAATTGTAAGACCTAATCTGAAAGACATAACAGCATTCAGGTGGTAGCTGAGTAAGCATTTATAGTTTTCCTCTGAGACCTGCCTCTCTTTGTCTGAGAGTGAAGTTTTGGAGATGTTTCTTTTAGCTGTATCCTTCATGTCAGCCAAAGTGGAGTCCTCACTAAGGTGCCTCACTGTCACTACACCTTGCATTGTATCCTTCAAGTGTGAATTCTGCCCTCCAAGCCTGATATGTGAAAGGCGAGTAATGTAACAATCTTATGCTGCTGCAAAGCTTAGAGTTTGGGTTTACCCTTGACATCCCTATACTTCTCTTCCAGTTTGTTTTTTTCAGGAGTTGTCTACTGCTTTGATTTAACTTTTAATTTTTTGTTTCCTCTAATGTGGAGAAAACTATCTTCAGGAACATAATGCTTCCCAGGCAGCCGACAATAAAGTTGCCATTGTAGAACACACAGGGGAGGTTTAAGCAGAAATTCATGCTTGTTTTTTCAGTAGTCTGAAGACTGGGAATGAGTGAGACCTAGAACAAATAAGGCATGAGTTGAATAGTATTCTGTCAAACCTATGGATGTCTAATGCAGATCTTTGAAATTTTTACTAGTGAAAATTGTATTGCACTTAAGTATTAGGCCTTTGTCTCTCCAACCTGATCTGATTACTAGGCTTTTCCTTTTGTCAGTAATATGTAAGCTTTCTCTTAACTGTGCTGTAATTTGCAAGGATACAAAGCATGCTTAAAATTACTTACCTGACTGCACTTTGTGTGAAGAACTCCATCCTCTCAGCTGTTTTAGATTAACAGTGAATTACAGTTCACTTCAATGCAATTAGACCTAATGAGGTGGGCATGGAGACTATTGGGCCACCATGTAACCATATTATATGGACTTGGTAGTTGCCATTCTAATCAATTGCCTTGACCTTTGAATGCAAGCTATCCCATGGCATGAAGAAGTTCATGGCCCAGATACCTATTCACCTGAATGCAGGGAGAGATTATAAAAATTAGCCTTTGATCAGGAAAATCTGTTTCTTTGGGGAATCTTTAGAAAAGAAATCCTATATGCAAAAGGATGTTTAAAATTATTGTAAGTACAGTTACAATATTGCCATCTATGTTTTATTTTCTCTTCTAGTATGACTTGATTTGAAATTTGTTTTACATCACTGGCTATTTAGGAACCAAAGGTTAAATTTCATAAGAAAATAATTTCATTTTATCAGATTACATTGTGGTAATGAAAATCAAGCACAGCCTTACGTAACCTTGTTGAAAGTAGGTGGACTTCCTGCAGTTTTGTTTAACTGTATTCAATAACTTTTTGATGTGTGTTGGAGGGAATATTTTCACTTAGTCTGGGATATGCTCTTCATGTCCTCATCAAGTGAAACTGTCATTAAAGATAAAGAAAATACACCAGATTGTAATTTACAGAATTGAACTTTCATTATGAAGTGGCTGTTCATGAGGGAAGTTAAATATAGGGTTAAAGCTCTCAGGGATGAGTGTTTTGTTTCCCAGAGAAACCTTCTGAGCATAGCAAAATGAAAAGCAGTAGGACTATTTCTGCAGTTTCTCTATGGATGCAGATCTGTTGCTCTCTACATAACTATTGCTCTTTCTTTATTTTATTCCCTGTCTTTCTTCTTGTGGTAGGCTCCCCCAAACAAATACTCACTTAATGTAGAAAGGAAGAGAGGATGATTTTCAGAGACTTATAAAGAGTAGCTTGAATGTATAATTCATATTTTTTCAAGGATAAAACACCAATCCAAAGGTTTAGCCTGCCACATGCTACTGCCCTTCTTGTACTGCTGTTGGCCTTTCTTCCTTCCTATGTCTTTGCTGTATCTGTGTGCTAGAAAGCTATGGGCTTTTTAGGGCAGGGAGTATCCTTTTCATTTCCTGAAGCTTACAGCACGTAACACAATGGAAGCCTGATTCCTGTGTAGGACTACAAGCCTGTTTCTCGTTTGGAGTTCCATTGAGAAACACCTTTTATATCAGACAGGTAGGCCATGAGATCAAAATTGCCTGCTTTACTTGCTTACTTGTTTCAAGTAACAATGAATGAGAGATGGAAAAGGGAAGAAGGGATTTCCAAGTGTGGATTTGACTGAAATGCCAGGACAACCTGTCCTGCACGAGGGCACATGCACGTAGAGGCAAGTAAGCATGAGAAGAAGTAGTAGAAGCAGTCTTCTGGAGATGGAAAGGGGATATATCTGTGAAGCTCTGTCTCTCATATGTCAAAAATATTCACAGGCTGTAAAAGGGAGAGTCTTTCTAATTCTCTTGCATGTGTGACTTGGGTTTCTATTTACCTTCCCAAATAAGTTTTGGGTTTGTCTTAATCACAGAATCACAGAATCACAGAATCGCTCTGTTGGAAAAGACCTCCGAGATCATCACGTCCGACCGCTCCTGTCTACCCCCTAAACCATATCCCTAAGTACCTCGTCTACCCACTCTTTAAATACATCCAGGGATGGTGACTCCACCACCTCCCTGGGCAGCCTGTTCCAGCTTCTGACGACCCTCTCAGTAAAGAACTTCCTCCTTATCTCTAACCTGAACCTCCCTTGGCACAGTTTGGTGCCGTTTCCCCTTGTTCTATCCTCCATCACCTGGGAGAAAAGACCAGCACCCACCTCTCTACAACCTCCCTTTAGGTAGTTGTAGGTGGTGATGAGGTCTCCCCTGAGCCTTCTCTTCTCCAGGCTAAACAAGCCCAGTTCCCTCAGCCGCTCCTCATCAGGCTTGTTCTCCAGACCCCTCACCATCCTTGTGGCTCTTCTCTGAACACGCTCCAGAATCTCAACATCTTTCTTATAGTGAGGAGTCCAGAACTGAACACAGTACTCGAGGTGCGGCCTCACCAGTGCCGAGTACAGGGGGATGATCACCTCCCTGCACCTGCTGGTCACACTGTTTTTAATACAGGCCAATGAATAGTAGTAAAAAGAAAAAAATAAATAAACAACAACTCATTCAGTTATTGTTAGAAATTCAAAGTTATTTTTAAGTTACTTAAAACATATTAAATACATATATACATACAGGTTGTGGTGGCAGCTTGGCTAGTCTTTATGATGCATAATATGGATCAGCTCAAAATGTCTGGCAAGTACTTACCCAGTATTTCTATTGTTAAAACCTTGGTAATTTTGGCTTTCTGCCTTGGAGAATAAATATTTGCAAGTAATGGCTGAAATGGTTCTCATTAGTAATTTCCAGGAGACTGAAATGTCTCATTTTTATGTCTCCTTGGTATGTTTGAAAATTATTAACTTACAATTTTCAGAATAGCTTCTGCACCACACCTTGTGAGAGGACATGAGTCAGAGATGCAACTTAACAGGAATCTAGATATGAATTCCTGGCTATGAGTCACACTAAGGAACAATGTCTTGATCCTGCTTGAAATCACAAGCATGTAAACTTCCTTCTTCCTATTGTGCTTAACTTCTAAATGGGAAAAGTCCTTTTGTACTTTAAATAAAAGTAACATCATAAGAAATCATGCTTTATTCTAACTGCATGCAAGCTGACAAGGAAAGATAAGTTTTATGGTAGTTGAAATTAATGACAAGCATTTTATGGAAGGTTCCAAATTAGACAAGTGTTTTTATCTGCATATATGTGCATATATGTATAACTTTGTTAAAGCCTCTTTCTGTTACTAATAATTATTTAAATATGTTCAAACCCATTTTCTGTTTCTAATATATGTTAGTGATTTTGCATTCTCAAAATAAATTTCTGGGTACATGGAAAACGTGGAAATCCTGTCCGTTGTTAACGGATCAATGGACTATATAACCCACTGATAACTGATTAATGCATGAAGCATGTTGGCTTGCTTGTAGGCTTTTTCTACTGGTACTTTCATGTCTCACAATCTGCCCACTGCTGTATATGGTTACTGTAATATGAAAAAATGTTATAGTTTAAACATTTGTCTGTACCTAATGAAGTCTGCCCAATGTTAAAACGAAAATGAGAGCATCCTGAATTATACAAACTGGGTGATAAATACTAGTAGCCTATGGAATAAGCATCTTCAGCATCTATGCTAGCCACTTTGCAATGAGTTGAAATGCTGTTCCTAAAAGATATAACCTAGATTACAAATGTTTTCAATTACCTATTCCATGGATTCTTTAATCATACTCTGAAGTAACTGGTATGGATGGCTGCACCAAAATTGGTCTCCTCTAATGTAGCCTTTTCTATACAGTTGAAGTACATTAATGTTTTGGTATAACTGGTACATGACCTTCTTTTGTTATTTTCCTACTGAGAATTAAAATACAAGTGCGTACAGAGTAGGTTTTCCTTCTGTATGGACTAGGTTGAGATGTAGCCTGTAAAGGATTTATGTGTAAACGGGCAACCTGAAATGCATATTGACTTGACTTGTATTTGAACTCCCTTCCTTTTTATTTCCAAAGGTTGGTTGATGTCAAAGGCCATCTGTTTCCTGTAGGGCAGAAACATGTAGACATTGAGAGAACAGAATTTTAATCTATCCAGTAAACTACAATTTAAATGTTTGTTTCACAAATCTGAATAGTTTCAACATTGGAGTTTTGAGTACAGTGATTTTCAGCTTGTTTGTGTATTTAAGGTCTGAGTGTTATGATAAATCTCAAAGTAACGAAGCATGGCATAGCCTTGCTATGCCTGTATTGACACCATTTCAGACTTGTCGATACCCAAATCTCAGATACCATTTGAGTGAAGGAGCTGGATCTAATGTGAACCATATTTCACTCAGTAGAAGGTAAGGAGTGTTCAGCTCGATCTCCTCATACCTTTTGGGTTCACAGGTGTATATACAGCCTTGATGTCAAAGATAGTTGTCTTAGTCTAAAAGACTGCACCATCTTGAGAATCCGGGTCATTAATTCGCAATTTTTCGCATCAGCTGAGTGAGCATTGCCTTAGTCCTTCAATCTGAAAGCAGCTGTTCCTGTATTTAAATATGCTTTGTTAAATTTTGAACTCTCAAGAAACCAGCTTCAGAGGAAATATTTGCTATCATATCAAGTACCAACTACAGCTATGAAGTAACTGTGTGAATATGATGTTAAACTGGATTCGTTTACTCTTGCTTGATTTAACTGGGGCACTAGAAAATCAGAAAAGGTTGATTTGAAACTAAATCAGTGGAGAAGAATTTTAATTATGAAAGTGGTTCCGTCAATTTACACTGTTTATATTGAAAAACCAACAGAAAAAATGGAGGATTGTTGTGAGTTTGTTTGGTTTTGGTTTTATTTGTATGGAAGTTGCTGTTACCTGAGTTTCATTTAAATATATAGACATTCATAAAGTGTAACCAGACATAATTTTTAAAGGGAAAAGTTTTAACAAAGTTGTAAAGTAAAATAATTGCTACATCATCTTTCTGTCTCAAAAGATTAAATCTCAAAGATGCAAAAGTTTCTATTAATACAAAAATCTGTTACACAATACTTTTACTGCTTATATTGTGGTTCTATTTAGAATATGCAGCAACCTCATACTCTGTTAGATCAAAAGATCTAACCCTGAGTAACTGTACACGTATATTTGAATTGGATGTACAATTAGCTGCCATACAGAGGAAAAAAATGAATTCAACTGTAGGCTGTATTGAAGAGGATTTAAATGTCCACAAAGGAAGTATTGGTTCTCAAGAAATTTCTGTGATTAAAGAAACAGTGCTTTTAGACTTTTCATATCTTGGCAGCTTTCACTGTTTTGATTAGGATTAATTAAGAGTATTTTAGTATTGCTGAAGTGCAAAGTAGTGGTACAAATTTGCTGATTATTATATATCCTTTATTGGCAGATATTATTTACTTTTTAATATTCCTTATCTAGTTCTTGAACCTAAGCTGAAATTTTCAAAATTAAATATTGTTCCTCTTAGACACTCAAAGTAATTTTACTTCATTTGTGAGAAATGTAACTTGTCACTGTGCTTTACCATAAATATTAAAACTTCTTACTCATATGTGACATGAAACTGTATAATTAAATAGTATGGATAATGGATGGAATTTGCCAGAATTGCTATTGTTTTGCTGCTGTTTGTTATACTGTTTGTTGGTTGGTTTTCTATGTGGAAATAATAACAACAGAATAATACTTCAGGAGCATTTGCAAAACAACAGCATTTTGGCTTCAAACCCAATTAGAAAAAAAAACACAGTAACACATTATAATATAAATCTGACATGTAGTTTTCCTTCAGGAGATATTCAGTTTTTAGTTTTAAACAAGTCCCTTAGAAGCTTTAGGGTTCTTAGGATGCCTAGAGTCAATTTTGAACAATTTTGCAACTTACTACAGGGAATCTTAATTCAAATTCAACAAAACAGTGAAAGAGGTAGTGCTTTGGGGTACTTAACTTTCTCAGAGGACCATCAGTGTGAAACCTCAGACGGGGAGAAGCAACATGTAAATAAAATATGTCAACCTAAAAACATGTAAATAGCAAGAATAGCTCTCTTCTTAGGGAAGAAAAATTGTATTTCACATTAGCAAGAAATAGAACTATTCACTGTGATAGAAAGCAAAATTACTAAAACGCAGTGTTCACTGTTGGAGAGTGGGATAAAATTTTTCTGTGTTAGAAGAGGTTGAATTATTTGTTGCAAATACAGGATCTAATTCCCTGAATCTTATTTGAGAGAGATTCTGCTAAACTTGGTCTTCAAGTTGTCATTCCCCAAGAAAGTGCTTCCTTTAGTACTTCCAAAGAAAGTACTTGATGATATACGCAAATAAATTTCATTTTGTGGGTTTTTAGCATTGGATGCTGATGACATGTGACTAATTGCTTAAGTTGCGTTGTGATGTTTCTGATCTGTGACAAACCATACGACAGCTTTTAAGCTAGAAAACCACAAATGATGTATTGAGTGCTCTCATGATTATTTTAGGCAGGAAAAAAATCCTGTCACTTGCAGACTCTGTTGGTAGTACTGAGTGCTTGGCTGTATGCTCATGATTAACAAATTATTTCACACTGAAATTAACAGTACAACCATATCAGTATATGTATCTAGAAAACTGAGCACCATATTTTTATTAATATTCAACAGTCCTGCTCTTCCGTGAATCCTGCTCTTTCAATATCATTCTCCTAATGATATGTAAATATCACACACTCTTCTTCAGTTAACAGATACAGGTTTCTGAACATATCACAATAATTATGGTCATATAGTAATGTAATAGGATAATAATTGATATAGGAAGAGTTTTGAAAATAACGTATTTCTTCAGGAGGAACATGAAAACAATTCTGTCCTAAAACGTCTAATTTTTTTTTTGATTGTGTGCCATGGTACAATTGTGATACTGAGACACTTACACCATATGTACATGTAAGTATTTAGAATAGCTTAGTGCTGTTATTTTTTTAACTGTATACTCCAATAACCATTATGCATATTATAATATCTCAGTATATTAATCCTAGTTAAAAAGCTTTTAGACACTTGCTGAGATTCATAAAATCCCTTTTCTTATTGTTGACTCTATTGATATGCGTAGACATTAACAAAGGCATTACAATATAAACTAAAAGTGTGGTTTTAGTTCTGTTCAGAATATTTTCACTGCAAGAGTCAGCCTGTAGTCACATACCTTCTGGATTTAATTAAGGCCTTATAGTTCTAATAAAACTTTCTTTCTGGTTTATTTAGCTTGCAGAATTGGAAGTTGCAATGAAGATAGATATGATAGGCAGGATTTTGACTTTTAATGTTCTGGAAGAATAGGAATAAAAAGGGCCTTCTTAGGGGGTGGAGCAGGGGGAAGGAGAAAGAAGCCTCTGTATTACACACATACACTATTGCACTAACTTTATATTTCACTGTAGACCTGTATTATTACTAATAAAACAAGAACAAGGTAAATGACTTATAAAATATGAACCTTCTGTCTGACCCTTGAAGATGTGCACTAACAGGTTTGTGTTATTAAGGAAACTATGTTGCAATTTTCATTTGTGAACAATGCACTGGAGTTATTTTTTCCTTGGCAATTACATCTCAAGGACATTTCAAAATGTTTTTTTTGACTATCTGAAAAGATATTATTTAAGTTTACATATCCAACCTGAGAAAGTTATTTCTATTGATTGAGATGATCTTTAAAGGTCCCTTCCAACCCAATACATTCTATGATTAAATTATTTGTATACTTCTTGATGGAATAGACAGGATTCTTAGAATCAAACTGTTAATATTAACAACTTTCTCTGCCAATATATAACAGAAAA
This sequence comes from Mesitornis unicolor, assembly GCF_000695765.1. Lineage (NCBI taxonomy): Eukaryota > Metazoa > Chordata > Aves > Mesitornithiformes > Mesitornithidae > Mesitornis > Mesitornis unicolor. Next base: position 203,818 of record NW_010164579.1, on the reverse strand, counting down.
TGTACATAAACAAGACCAGTCATAAGTGCAGCAGAAGGTATTGCTCCTGGCAAGCATTAGCAGGGAAAATAATAACGCTTGCAGTATCTCATCACCGCAGCACAGTGCTGTAAGGTCAAAACATTTGTCCCATGTTGCTTTCCCTATTTTCTTCAGTTTGACACACTGCACTAAAAAGATACAGACCTGCTGTCACAATCCCAGTAGATATAGTTGTTGATGTCAAATATTTTCAGCCCCTTCAGGGCAAAAGCACTATGCTGGCAGCCTCACCAGTGAGCCAGATGAGCCCTCAGTACATTGTATAGTCACTTTATTACCTCTGTCTAGTGCTGGCTGAATAACATCGAGCAGAAAAGATGGCTGTGCATAGTCCCTTCCCTTGTTTTCCTTCCCTAAGGCAGTATGGCACATTGGGTAGGGTTGTGTACCGAGCACTGGTTTGCCAGTTGTTTTCCATATTGCATTTTTTTATCCTTGGCTTTCACATGCCTTTCTGTAAACACCTAGAAAAATGGTCATCCACCACCATTTTCAAGATTCATTGACAAATAATACCACCTCCTAAATAGTATGAATGACAATATGTTTTCTTGAGTATTTTGTCAAAGCTGCAGTTTAATGTTAGCATTTCTTACAGTGTTAATGGATGCTGGGTAGTCGGAACACTCTTATCTTCATCTCTTGCTTGCTTTCTCAGGAATTGTCTTGTGTCTTTCTTTTTATGCAAGGGGCTGGTAAGGATGTCTCTGTCACTTCCCTTCTAGTAGGCTGGAGATGACCATTTGAGAGATTTTTTTCTGCTGCTTTATCTTTGATATTGTACAATCTCAGATAGCAAATTGCCTTTCATTCCAATTATAATCTAGCTTTAACTGCTCTGGAAATACACTGATGCTTCCTTATCTTGATTAACAGTGTGCTGCAACATCTCTTGGAATGAGAAAAATATTGCTGTATTGTAGAAAAAGAAAATTGTCCAGCACAGTGCGTGACTGCCATGAAGCAGGTTAGATAGAACCTTGATATCTCACTTAAGAAAAAGAAATTTTAAAAAAATCAACATCTAAGATTCACCCTAAATACACAAGTCTGGCTCATACTCACCAAGGCACAAAGCTTCAGTTTTTGTTTTGAGCTTTATTCACTTTAACATTAACATACAACAAAAAGCCCCAATTGATCCTTTTTCCCTCTTAACAATGCAAATATAAACTAGGTGCGAACTGGCTAGAAACTGGCAGAGGTATCTTTGTACTGGGTACTGAAAATCTAAGAGCTAGGGATAGTGGTGTAAAGCCACTGAAGTTGATTATAAAACAACCAGTCCCTTCCAGAAGATTGTAATTACCTACCTGTACTACTTTTTTTCTTTTCTTTTTTCCTTTCCTACCATGTGATGTATCACAGCTATTAATGTAGATAATGGAGTTGATGGGATTTGCTTCAGAGACAGTTTTGTAATAACACATACAAATGTGCTCTTTCAAACCTAAAGAGAAAACTGCTTTCCTGAAAGAGGTCAGCACCTCATGCCACTTTCAGAACTGGGACAAGGTGTGGCAAAGGAGCTGTGTCTTTTGTGGGTGTGGTTTTTGGGTTTTTTTTTGGTTTTAAAAGGAAGTAATACCATTTGTAATAATAATAAATAACAATACCTAAATAAAAAACCCAAAACAGTAACACTGCTCTTGTATGAACAACTCTTATATTGTGCTCATGACAGATACTGATGGCTTAGTTTAAGAGAAAGAAATTCAGATTTTGTTGATACTTGTTTTCTTCTTAGAATTGGGTTTCTTTTAATTTCTTTGAAGTCTTTACTTGGAAATTTGGTATCCAAGAAAATTTCTTGATAACAAATGAGGCTAGGGAGTAGAAACCTAAGTATAAGAGTTGTGCTTCCACTGATGGTGATTTTACATTATTTTGTTTTCACTGAAATAATGAACTCATTTTGTTAAAGTAATCCAAAGCCAAATCAGGTCAATGTTTAATAGGTATAAGGGTTTTATAGTAGTAATCATTTATTCGTTATTTGTAAATTTTGCTTATTATTTTGCTTTACTATTGGGGCTTTAGTTCTTTATAATCCTAATATTTATATAGAACCTGTTAACTGCTTGAGGCATTAGGCTGAGGATCAGGTTGCCTGAGATGCTACCTTTATTTCTGGATTGTCATTCTAGTGTAGAAACGGAGAATGCTGATCTCTTGGAGCAGCTCAGCATTTGGAGGGTTTGTGAAATCTCCTGGGGAAACAAAGGGTTTCTGTTTCAGCCCCTTACTTTTAATGAAGGATTGCATCCATCAATTTGGTGGGAGTTAGGCAACTAACTACATCGGTAACAAGCTCATCATGTAAAAGCTACTCACCACATTAAAATTATGTATATATATATATCTGACAGTTACTGAAGGGCAGATACAGATCTGAAGTAGACAGAGATACCTTTCTGGAGGCCACAATGTAGAAAAGGATGGAAATTGAGATGGAGGTATCTAGGTTTCACATTAGGGATCAGGTCTCTGAAAGATATATGCTAACTTGTAGGTGCCTAAAGTTCTTACAGGGTCAAATTTTCAGATGTGGAACATGAATATTTAAGATTTATGATAATGTTTCTGATCCCCCAAAGGCAAATGGAAATGACAGGGCTGTATGTAAGAGATTATGGGATGGTTTGCCATATAAAGGTCTTGGGTTTCTAAGCTTAAGGCTAGTAGATTAATGTTTAGATTAATATGTACAAGACATTTGTATTCTGAATGCACTGGAAAACAAAATATTACTTTTGTACTCTTTATTAAAACACAGTAAATAGGGACATGATCACCATGAAATGAAGAATGATGGACGGAAGTCTAGTGAGCTTAGCTTTAAAGAAACAGGTAGCATGAAATACCATGGCCAAGATAAGCATTCTTTACATCCCATTGAGTTCTGGTTTACAACAAGTCTCGATACTGATCTTGCATCCAGAAAACAGAGGGAAAAGCAGTAATGTCCATCTAATTTCAGTCGCATTCAATTTTCCAGAAAGATTAATAGCTGCAGTGCAGTAAATAGCCACCAAAAAACCCCACAAACAAACCCTGACAATTGTGGGCACAATTATAGTGGTACAACTTAGCTAGAATAAAAATGCTTTTAGTATAATAACCTCATTTTTGTTGGAAGTGGCCATGGAAGTTTCTTAATGTCCTCTGTAAGGATGTTTCTATCTCTGGTACAGTATCCACCCTGGTGGAGTTGTTGAGTAAGTCAGTGTAACTTAATCAAATATAGAAGTGGATAAGAAAACAATGAGAGTTACAGTGTTGGATATACAACATTACGTCTCCAGTTTCATATGGTCTGAAAGCAACATAGTATGTGGAACACTTAATTTGTCAAGACATTCTGGCAGCTCTCATCAAAAGTCCAGTATAAGCTTTACTAGTTTGGCTCATTAAAGTGAAAATGGGCTTGGAAAAGGTCATGGGGAATTAGAGGTTACAGAACCAATAATCAAAGCAATTAGGTATAACTTTAGTCTTCTGAGCTGTCTAGAAGAGAAAGCAGACCTGACCTTGTCAAAGAGAGAAGGATACTAAAATTGCATACCAAGAAGTTATCCAGAAAGGTTATTACAACTGTGTAGAGCATTGCAGAAGTTTGAGATTATTTGTTGTTGTTTTAGTTTTTCTTTCTAAAAACAAAACAACAGCAACAACAAAAAATACCTCAAATCCACTAAACCCTCCTAAACTCCAAAGACTTAACATAATGCTATTCCCATACTAAGCTCCCTAGCTGTTTTAAATGTTTCTGATTCACAGTGAGGATTCAAATGCTTATTTATTTTGTGATGGAAGATACATTCAAGTCTCAAGGCCTGATCCTTCTCAGATACTATACTGTAAATCAGAAATAACTCCATTGAACTTAATTGAGTTATGTCAGTGTAAAAGTGATGTGAGAGGAGAAACAGGCCATTAGTGTTCAGATGAATTTTGATTAAAAGAATCCATTCTGTGAAACCTGAAAATGTATACCAAGTTGTTAAATGCTTTTTCTCTTAACACATGTTCACATAAAATTCCTCTTTGTTCTTGTAGCAGTTAGCCATTTCTCTGGATTTTATAGCATCTTACGTGACAATAATAAATTGTCTTGAAGAAACAAGCAAGCTAGAATTATGAGTTTGGAAGCTATCCAGGTTGCATCCATTTAAATTTTTGTGTATTTTCTTTTGTCCTGAGGAAAAAGACTTTCTATCAAGAGTTTCCTAAAAGAATTTGGATTTTACTGTTGTTGTTGTTGTTGTTTAAAGGCACATATTGGGTAAAAAGTCTGGTCAAGATCTGAAGTAGAATCAGACTAACAATATGAGTATAGGTTGTATTTCTCTTTTAGTTCATTAAAGGATTGTCAGAGGAACATTTGGTTCACGTAAGCACCCTGAAGATTATTGCTGGAGCTCCCGAGTTAGCCCACTGACGTGACATTGACCCTCCCTGACTTCTCTGCTTCTCATAGTGGTTGATATTTTCAGAGCTGTTCTACAGCTCCTTCACTAACTTTAAAAATGCTTTTCAGGACCACTGTGTTAATCACAGTGACTACAAATTACATTTTCACATTTGGGCATGCTTTAAATCATGGTTTGCATTACTTCTTAGAGATTACTTTATTCTGAGCAAGATGGATACCAAAAATTTAAACAACTCTCTCAGCTGTGATTGTTTGGCTCCATTGGACTCAGAAAACGGCTGTATAATTCATGCCAGCTCCGGGTTTGGCCTCATTGCCTTCAAGTTGTTGGGAAGCTCAAATGTAGTGTGTGAAAGTGTCCACTGCTGGGAAGGGGATTCTGCTGGACTAGAACAGACTCAAGTTTGGAAGCTTTCCTAAAGATCCAAGAACTGGTGTGTGTCACTTAAAAGAAAATGACAGATAAACTATTTAAGAAATGTAATACCTTTATCAGCACAGAAGTGGAGAAATAGCAGAAACTAGCAACTGAAATGACTGCAAAGCTTTTTAAATTCAATGCAAGGCAGCAGTCATAGATGGAAACTTTAGTTTGAAAATGACCATCACATTGTGAGTTGATGAACTAAGGGAAATGGAAAGCAAATGCTGCAATGGACACGTATAGCACTTGGTTAGTATTAGGCTTTATTGAACAGAGCTGCTCAGAGAACTGGAAAAAAAACCTGAATAATGGCATGCAAAGACAAAAGGGTTACCATAAGGTAACATTTGGGATAAGTGCTTTCAAAGTGCTAAACTGTCTTTTTGGATGTCATAGGAGAGAGCAGTTGCTGAGTTGAAGGGGTGAAGGGGTCATCTCTGCAGGGCCAGAAATGACTTAAAAAATACAGACTTTTCAGAATCGGCAGTCTACCAGAGTTGTAACATGACAGCATGGTATCTTGAGTATGTTTATTGAAAAAAAAAAATGCAGACTACTGGTCTGTGTTTAATAGCAATGATAAACTTATAAACTTTCTACAGCCTAACAAAATAACATTTCAGCTTGTGATTTTGCCATGCTACTCATGTCAGAGATAAAAGAAGATTTCAGTGGTTTACATAGCTGAGTTTCTCTCACAGTACTAATACATTCTGGTTTTGGGGAATATGAACAGAATGACTGAATGATATTAAGCAGGATTTTTTTTTTATTATGGTGAAAACTGTGTTTTCATCAATACTGAGTAATGTTGCTGGACCTGTGGGGAGAACTTTTGTAGAACTTTTCCCCTCAGTTTTAAAATAAAAGACAATTGACAGTTGCAAATAATTTTATTATGCTCTGTATTGTTTTCTGAAAATAAAATGTACATTCCACATAATTATTTTTCATTACACCCTCTTCCAGATATGGAATGTTTGCTTGGCTTTCTAGTCATTCAGGTATTTATTTTTGTGTTCTCTTCTCTTTCGATAAATGTGAAATAAAAGGCTTGGCAAGGTGATAATTTTACATCAGATAGTAAGGGCTTCCATGTATTCTAGGTTAGTTTGTTTTAGAAAAAGAGGTGGGCACTCTAATTGTGAGCATCTGACTGTATTTTGATCTGTACTTAATACAAGATTTGCCCTCTGTATGATATATTGCTATAATACCTTTCTCTGGAGGTTAGATGTTCTTTACTTCCAAGTCCTATTTTTTTTCTTCTGTGTTGTTATAGGAAAATATTGAAGAGTAGAATATTCCCCATGATTAGCTAGGAATGCATATAAACTTATGAAATAGGAGCAAATTACTTCTGGCCACAGTAGCTGACCTACCAACAAAATGCCACTTTGTATCCCTTTTACGTACTGCTAGAATTTTTTTAAAATCTAGTATGATAATTGGAAATCAGTGTTGTTTGTGCCCTTATACCAATGCTTCCCTGTGGAAAGCTTCCCTATCAACCGTATAGCACCCATCTTAAATGTTTTACTGCTCTCTAAAAGCTACACCAATGCCTTAATCTTTGTTCTTTGAGTTGTTCTGGATTTAGAATTTAGCAGCAGTGTTAATCTTTTGTCCTTTTTTTTTTTTTGTTAAAGCACCATATGTTTAAATACATGGCTCTGAACAGTAGGCAGAAGTTGTGTTGTGTATGACTCTCATTGAATCTAGAGTCAGAACCAAATAATGCACACAATGTTACCAAAGGTTTAATCTTGAAATATAACAAGGAGTAGATTCCTAATTTATGTTATCATTTTCTATCCTTTTTTTTGAGTAAACTTTAAGCAGATATTCTGGGGGAGAGTTTCTATGGAGGAATTTGTAGTGAAAGAAGTGGTATATAGGGGGAAAAAATAGAATGAGAGCCAACCTGAAGGAGAGAAAGAAAGGTGTGAATGAAAGTAAGAGACAGTGCTTTTAAGAGGCACCATAAGTACTCTAATATTTGGTGGAGGATGCTATATAGGCAGGATTTCCAGGAAAGAACCACAGTCTTGGCCTATACTAATAGCTGAAATATGAGGAATGATGAACTAGGGTAAATAAAATTCGAGTGGCTTAGAAATCTGTAGAAGACATATGAATGAGCGTACTGCACCAGCTATGCCACTGCCAGACTTAATAAATAATGTCTTTAAATGATCATTCTCATAAAGGAAAAATCTGAGGAGACTCTCTGTGCTCTTGTTTAGGTTCTTGTCCTGGTTCTTGTTTAGGTGCATCCTCACAAAGAGCTAGAGACAGAACCAGGATAAATGTCTTGTCTCGGGTCAGAGCTAGTTCGTTACTACAATCTTAGTGGAAGACAAATTCTTGACTTGCAGTAACTTTTCTGAATGCAATGCTCTATTTTTTAACAATAGCTTATTTATTGTAAACAAATCTTATTAAATATTTCTCATGAGCCATCTGCTCATGTGATGCTTCAGATAAAGCACAGGCTAGTTTTGCTATAATATTTACTGAAAGCCCTACTGATGGGACAGATATCATCTCTCAGATTAAGGGAAATGGAAGAATCTCATCCAAGCTGTGTAGGAAGGGTTGGCTTCTCTTTACAGGTTCTGCAAATGTCCTTTGTTATCAGCTGTGTAGAAAATGAGGCTTCTGGATTTTCCCAAGGTTTTAGGATATCTGGAGGAATCATATTTCCTATTTACTGATATTGGACTAGAGATGAACTCATATCCAAAATGATGTAATCAATCATAAAGTTTTATTTAGGAAACTGGTAAAACAAAATTGAAAGATGAAGAAATTCTAATGTGGTGCTATCTGCCTTCCCCCCCCCACCCAAAAAAAGGGGGGGGGAGGGTGGGGAAAAAAATTGTGGAGAAGAATCCTTTGCTCAGTGTAAAATGTCAGTGTAGTTATAAAGTGCCTGGCACTGTTGATTACAGTAATAGTAGAAAATTAATCTTCCAAGTAAAAACGTTTGGCAATTCTTAGAAGACCAAACTATATTACATTTAAGTAAAAAGGAGAGTAGTGAAACCTCAAGATTTAAATTAATAAATATGAATCTTTACATTTTCAGTGATCAAGTCCTATCCAGGACAGCAAAATTCTCAAAATTCTCAGAATTGAGAGGAGTTATCAAGGACCCTCAGCCATTTCTGTATTCCTGGATTGCATGAAAATACGCAAGTTGTCTATTGTCCTTTAATAGTGCTTGCCAGCCCACTGACACTGACATTTCAATCACCTCCGTGTTCTGGATGTCTGCAACTTGTGCTAGTAATCAGAATAATTCCTAAGACTTTCCTGGATGAGAGGTAACAGAGTATTGGGATTTTTTTTTCATTATCTTTCTTTTAATGTGTGGCTTTTCAAAGGATTGATTCAGTTTATAAAGTGTAAAATAAAATCTCACTTTGTTATTTTATTGGCTGATAGTACAGAACATTATTCTAACAGAAAGTTACTTTTTTTCTTTTTAGGTAATATTTTAAAGTAACATTGCATCTTATCACCAGTTCTGAAATTCACTGGTCATATTATCTTGTTCTAAGTTGGAACCTAGTCAGTGTTTTGGATTAGCATTAAGTCCTGCCCAAAAGGCTGAAAAATCACTGAACAGTTTCTAAGCCTAAACTTAGATTTTTATAATTTAAATCACAGAATCACAGAATATTAGGAGTTGGAATGGACTTGGAAAGCTCATCCAGCCCAACCCCTGCCAGAGCAGGATCACCCAGACCAGGTCACACAGGAACACGGCCAGGTGGGTTTTGAATGTCTGCAGAGAAGGAGACTCCACAACCTCTCTGGGCAGCCTGGGCCATGCTCTGTAGCCCTTACAGTAAAAGCTTTTCCTCATGTTCAGATGGAACCTCCTGTGCTCCAGCTTGCACCCATTTCCCCTTGTCCTGTCATTGGACGTCACAGAGCAGAGCCTGGCTCCCTCCTCCTGACACTCGCCCTTTCCAAATTGATAACCATGAATGAGGGCATAACTGGGATAACTGGGAACTGGCGTGCTTAAGTGAGTAAAGGGAATGTAGAGGTACACACATGCCATGGGCCATTGTATGATATTGCTTGTAAAATGTCATTCGGAATCAGCTTTGTTCTGAACTTCCATAGGGAGAGAAAGAAGTGTTAAAACCTTTCAGTGAAATAAGAAGTATACTAGTAATTTTTGATTATCAGAATTATATATAGCTGCAAAAGATTTAGCTGAAAATTATTTACTCTTGAGGAAGTGGCAACTGCAGCCAGTGAGACAGGAGTCAGAGTTTAATGGAGGCAAAATGGAGTTCAAAGCATACATGTGATACAGAACAGTATACTTGGGTTTGATAGCCACAAAGATGAATTAAAGACAGAAGAAGAGGAAATACAGATAATAAACAGAAGGCCAAATCTTCAGACCTGACAAAACATAGAGCATCTATTTGGAGTAGAATGACCTTGTTGCAGTAAATGTAGTAACTAATGTATTCAGTTTCATAGAGGGCATTGGTGAGAAATGCTGGTGAAGTTGCAAGCATGTGCACTGGACTGCAAACTAAGTATTTACATCCCTCGTGAGAAATGCTGTACTATGACTTTTTATCTCTAACCTCTGAGTAACTGTATGTAATTACAAAATAATTATCTGGTAACTGTATTTGCTGCTGAAGCTTGGATTAGGATATCAAAATTCAAGAGAGGGAGGGTAAACTTTAAGGAGTCATCTTGCAAAAACTGCATCTTGCTGAAGTTGGAAAGCTGCTAAGCTCGTGCTCAGTTTTACACCAATGTCACTTCATCATTAGAAAGGTAAATCCATTTCAAAAGTGAGGTAACTTGTTGGTAAATCAAACCAATTCACACTTTATGGGATTGCAAAATTGCAGTTTCTTGTGTATGACACACTAAACTGAAATCATTCTAGCAAAAGGTCACAAAAAAGTAAAAAACAGCATTGCAAGTCACTTTCTGAACTAGCCTGGTTACTTTGTATTTGATGGATTCCACAAACCTGGAGGAAAAGAAGATAATGAAATATTGTCCAACTCTACCCAATAATGGATTGTGACAAGATGGGATTTATGAATCTCATCACTTGCTCGTTATTGATCAGAAGCTGATCATAGCAATTGTATTAATAAAAGCACAGTTAAAGCCATTCACAAATGATGCTTGGACATAAGTGAGAGTAGGCTTTATTGATTTGCAGTGTCAACTGTGCTTGAGAAAGATATACCATATGTTCAACATATGAAAATAGCAGAAACAAAAATCAAAAGAAATCTCTCCTACTCTATCAGCCAATAAAGTTTTAAATGTGTTTGTAAAGAATTGAGTGGGCTCAGTGCAGCACATCCATGTGTGTTTCATAATATCCTATCATTTAAATGAACAGCACAAATAATCAGTTAAAATCTATTAAGTATGTTTTTTTTCCTGAAGAATTTATTTAAAACACAGAGTTTTACCATTTTACCAATATTTTTTTTCTGGCTACTGAGTTATTTTGAGTATGTTTTCAATAGGAAAAGCAATGAAAGTGATTTTTCTATCTATGCCTCTCCTATGCAATCTACCTGCTATGGGCATTCCTGTGGGAAAATAATCATAACCAGATTTGGTATGCCTTCTTCTTCCAAAAGTATTTTCTAAGCATTTTATGTGGTTCTTACAAGTCTTCTGCATCATATCATGTCAAGTTCTGGTCATAGGGCAAAGAACCTTTGGTTTCTTACACTACAAGGTAGCATGCCAAAAACGCATCTCTGAGAAATCAAAGAAATAGTGCGGTGTAGATATACAGCGGGGAAAGTAAGACTTCACGTTGTTAACACAGTATTTTAATGTGGGACCTGCAGCCATTAGGAGTGTGTTATATGAAAAAGATGTTTATGTTTATTTAATACTTTGAACCTGGAAGAATATGAATGTTGTTTCATTGATTACAGGGTTAGGAGTAGTTGTCTCCTATAGGAATTGTTCATGTTAACTCATGCCCCACTACCAGTAGGTGAATGACTTTTGCCATTTGGCTCTTGCTCAGATGAGGAAGCTCACAGTTCTCATATTTAGACCTTTTGCCTAGGATATTCATATGTACATAGATCATAATTACTCCACTGGTCAATTCCATATAAGCTTTGAGAACCTGTAGTTTTTTTGAAGTGATTGAGATTTTTCTGAATCACAAAAATGTTTAATCTTACTAGAAGTCATACTACCTCATGTAAGGAAGAAGCTAAACTAGAAAATACACTACCTAACACTTACCACTTCCATTAATAGCTGTTGCTTTAAGAACACTTCCACTGGAACTCACCCCTGTGCCAGCCTGTATACCCCTCAGTATGCTGCTGCTTTTTTTAGAGAATGCCTATTAAATATTTGAGACTATCTCTCCCCATTTGTTCCTAGTCAGTTATGTAGCTTTGGAAAGAAGCAAAAGAACTGGACTTCTCAGCATGGAGGCTGACTATTAAACTTTTACATCCTCGGCCAAAATTTGTTTATATTGAGCTTTTTCTTAATTTCCATGATGAAGAGTCTGCAGTTAATCCAGACCTTTATTTGGTAACTGCCTTGCATCACCGGACCACTGACATAAATTAATACAGATCAGAATTCTTGATTTTCTGATTATTATCATCATTATCAGCACTTCTTTAGCCACAAATCCAAAGCACAGCACCATAGCACTGCTATGAAGTGAACTCCCTGCCAGCCAGACCCAGTACACTTATACTGAGCGAATATTATTTGCAAAGATATAAAAAACCTGTACTTTGTTAAGTCTTCTAATGATGAACATTTACATGGCAACTCCTGCCACGATAGCCTTCTTAAGCCTGAGAAAAAGCTTAGCATGCCAAAGCAACAGTAAAATAAGCATTGTGCTTGTTAATAGATCTTACACATTTTCTTATCCCTCCTTGTTAATGAGATTCACATGTCATATAGCAAATTAAAAAGAAATATACATTTATTTGGTAAATATTATATTTATATTGAGTTGCTAACAAACATGGTGGTCTTGAAAAGCAAAAATAAATGAGATATGATAGGCTTTTGATAACAACTTTCCCATTCATCCTGGATTTGCTAAAGGAGTTTGTAATGTGAAAAGTCCATTCATTGTGATATTATTGTTCTAGGTGAAATATGTTATATCTGAAGGATGACAATTACATATTTAATAACTTTTATATTTTTACAACACAACTACTATAGACTGTTTATAGTTTAGAAAGCAACTATGTCAGTGTGTCGTATAAGACGCATGCAACGAGGAAAGCAGTGAAAAGCCATTCAGAAGATGCATACTGAGAATACTCCCTAATTAAAAAATGTAGAGTTTGTAATATCCATGCAGATCTGAGAGAGTGTGTCTGCATGAGTTGATCTAAAAACTGCATCTAAGGGACCTTTCAAGTAGTATACACCTTAGAATACAGCTGATTTGCCGAATAAAGTTGTAGAGCTGCAGCTACACAATCAAGATTTGAAACTAAGGTCTTACAGAAAGCAGATCTTCTTCTTGTGATGAGTTGGTGGCTCAAACCACTAATGCAAGGACTTCAGCAAATCTCACATTAAGTGACTGAGAAGCCAGTCTGCACTGCCCATCCAGATAGTCCTTCTTGTTCCACACTGTGTGGGCATGTCCTACTTTTCAGAAAGTTAAGCTAATATTCTTCAGAAATAGTGATGTGACATGTTTCCAGTTTTAGAGTATTCAGTCAAAGAAAGACATTAATAAAACCTTTCAAACAATTTTAACAATTTGTGGAGAAAAGGAAAAAACCCAAACAAATCCTTGCAACAGAACTCTCTCACCAAAACTGAAAAATACAATTGCTTGAAAATTTTAAAGATCTCAGTTCATTAGAGACTATAGTATTCACTGGAAATCAGCTAACTTGAAACATACCATAGTTGTCAACTTAAATCAAAACAATGTCATCGTAAATCCAAGCAGGCTCTAGAAAAGCATATGGTTCAGTAAATACAATAAACCTTCACTGCAGAGATCATACACATAAACCAGATCTCCATCTAAAGTAGTAACAAAGATTATAAAGGCAGCCTCTGAATAGGCACCCCCCACTTTAATGAAACAAGTTTCATTTGAAAACTAAAAGATTAAAGAACCACAACAAAAAAAGTTTCCCAAAGTGGTATCATTTATAACTACAACCACTTTCCAGATGCAAAAATGTTCAGCTGTTTCTACTATGAGCTCACAATTCAAACCATGTCTTTCTCTGATCTACAGAACCCCTTCACTTTAGCTTTTGTGTACAGTTCTGCTGAAGCATCTGTAAAGTCCAGTCACTTTCTTTGGGACTGCTCATGTGTAGAGGAAGTCAATATACAACAATTTACAGCATCAAGACCTTATCTTTCTTCTCAAATTTATATCTTTCAAATCTGTTCTTATCTTTTGTATTTGATATGCATGAAGATTAACATAATACTGTTAACAAATTATAAATCTCTTAGTTTTGTGATAATAAAATAAATTGTTTGACATGCATTTAAAATTCTACCAGGAAAAGCAAACAGACAAAATAAAACTTAGCTGCATTGAGACATTCATATTATTTGCTTTGAAATCAAAAGGAACTTGGTGCTGATGTCCACAGTGTCATAATTATTCTTAATATCCGGAAACAAGGGAAGAAGAACATATGATTGGTTGTGTGGTGTAAGTAAATGAATCCTTTCTGGATAAACAGGAGGAATTCCAAGTTGAGGAATAGCCCTGCCAAACATTCTGTTCTCTTATGATTTGGACTTTAAAATATGTGATCACTCTCTGTCCTCTAACTAATATCAGTCACTTAACAACAGATGTGATTGTGTAGTTTAATAAGACTTTATACTTCTTGGACTAGTGGGAAAGAGGTACAGGAGAATCGAACGAGGAGAAGAAGAAACCAGGAAAAGGCAAGAAAGCGCTAAGTTACAGTTACAACACTCTAAGAGCGGCGGTAGGCATGAGTAACATTGAGGTCAAGTATAAATTTAGTTTGAATTTTACAGGAACTATCAGAGTAGTGAAGTTCTGAGAGAACCTTCTGAAAAGAGTACTAACATCTAAAATATCCAGAAAGATTTTATGATACGGTAACTACAGTGGTCAGGTATTGGATTCAAAGGTCCACACAGCCTGTTCAATCTTCTGTTCTGTTGTTATATTGTATGGCATAGAGTGCCATTCTTCAAGATCGGGCATAATGTAAGAGAGTATCTAGTTTAAGTGCTGTCACTTCATGTTATTAACGGTATAACATACCAAGCAGGATCTAATGAAGGCTGAAGAATGCATATTTAACTTCAAATTATTAGTCATTGCCACTTAATGGCAGACAGCACTAAGAACATGAGAGTGTGTCTGTGAATATACATGCTTCAGTATTTCACTAAATAGTTGCTGTTCACTTTGGTAAAGATGACTATCTGCTGACATAGTATTTGGTTTACATTTAGTACATTTCCATAAGGCATTATCCAATAGATTATTGCTAGTCTCCAAAACGTTAGCATCTCCACTAGGAATTTTACTGTCTCCTTGCCAACCTCCCAAAATAAAGAATAGAATTCATCTAGTAATTCAATAGCAATGTTAACCCACTTTGACAAATCTTCATGTCAGCCTCAACTGTGTCTGGCCAAAGGCCAAGTGTTTGTCAGCTGGATTCTGGCAGTGGATTAAAGACAAAATCTATTTCTGTTACTTTTTTTTTTAATATCAAGCATACATTTTTCACTACGTTTTGACACAGGTTTCAACTACTAAGTGGCATTTCATAGGATTGCAGAATTCCATGAAAAATACCTCCTTAAAAATGTTTTGGCAACCATAAAAAAAAAAATCTTGCCAAATTTAAAATCCTGAGTTGAGATTAATTCTTAGTTTCTATTTTTCACTTTGTTATTGTGTTAATAAGTGTTCCTTTTGAATTTGGATTTTAGGCACTCCTACATGATGGTGTGGGTTTTTAAAAGATGCATGGGGTTTTAAATTTTATTTTACTTTATTTTCTGGTATTAAAATAAGGAAAAATGCTTACTTTTCAGGATACTCCTTTTTACTTTGCTCTGAACTTCTTAATGATTCAAGGAGGAAATATGCTGCCTAGTCACAAGAGTTTGCCCTTCTTTGCATCAATTCCATGTTTCAGAAGACGGAGGAAATGTTTTATAAAGTTTCCCAAATACATAATTTTACTACTTGACAACAGAGAAGAAAAAGGGGTTTGACTGTCAGGAGTGTTATCTGCTCTAAAGAAAACAGCCACCTGATAACTGCCTAAAAATTGGTCAATTAAGGTTGAATGGCCAATGAACAATTATGGTGGAATGTTTCATTTTAGGACAAAGTATAAGTACACAGGAATGCTGTCAGTTGAGAGATTTATTTACTATTGTGGCAGAGATAACTGGAAATTAAACCTGTCACTGAAGTTGTTAAGCCATGCAATACAAAAGCTATTCTCACCTAATAAATTGTATAAAATGGAACTAGAATGAAATTTGAATCCCAAAAGCGTTATTTCCTTCAGCAAAATGGCATGATACTTGTGCTATAGGTAATATCCACTCCAGGTGAGAAGGCCAAGGGCTACCAGTATTAAAAGCTGTCCTTACTTCCGATATTATCTAGTGAAGTCCATACTCTTAGCAATGAAGCAAAATATAAGATCTACACTTGGTACTCTAAGCTGTCATTGATTAGTTATGAACAAAACTAGAGACTTCTTTTTTGTAAAAAAAAGAAAATAAGAAAGAAATTTTTGGGGAAAATACAAATGAAGGCACATTTTTGTGAGGGTAATATGACTTATTTTATAAATTTTAATGGTTACTTTCCTAAGATTGCATAATTTCAATTGTTTTATGAAATTATTAGTGTTAGTAGTTCATTCAAAGGTCTATTGAAGTCACTTGGTAAACTCTCCCATATAGTTTTGGATCAAGTTCCTAAGTTATTCTCATCAGTGGAAATTCTTTCTGAATGGTAGTTTAAAAAAAGGTAATTGGAAGTGATTAAGATGTAACAGAAAATTCACGAGATAATTATTTGCCATATAATTTCTAGACTTTTAAAAATTGTTTAAAACTGGAATTCAGGCATTCATGTGAGTTGCCAGTCTGAGTAACTGGATACCACTTTGGATTTAACAGTATGTCTGGAGTGTTTGAAGTCTACAGGGAAGAAAAAGGAGCTTTTCTTACTTAAGGTGTGTGAAATAAGGGTACTTGAAAATTTCATTTCTGCTTCAAGTATTAATACAATAGCTTGAATCTGCATTTCCCTTCATATGTCATATGGCATCTGCAACCTGAAGACTCCTATTAATGCTGCCTAAAGAGGCCTGCTTATTCCTGGCCTAGTCTTTTGAAGAGGAGGGAGTTCAGTGGCAGGAAACTAGATGAGAAAGCCCCTTGCTGCTAAGTTCAGTCTTAAAAATACAAACAGTTAATTCAGAGCACTGTGATTCCTTAGACCTGTCATTTAAAAAATGCTCTTATTTCTGCAGTGTTTCTAGGTGGCTCTGGAGAGAGAGCCTCTCAGAGAACCGTCAAAGTGGAAGCAGCCAAGCAAACAAATTTTGAAATGACAGATCTGTCCAGAACGCTTGTGCTCTAATGAAATCTGTATGTCGAGACACTCTGCTTCATCCAGTCTTCTCCAATAAAATATCCACAAATCAGCTTTCAGTTAATGTACATGCCTCTCAGGGGAGCTCATAAATGGGAACATCAGCTGGATTCAGCAGTAGAGTAAAAACAGGCATTAGTAAACAAAGTGTAGTATTAAATAGTACCTTTAACTAAGCTCCTTTTAGGCAGGAATCTTTAGAGGATATGTAAAAATAAAGATAATTTAAAATGGTAAAAGAGCTGGCTTGCCAAATGAGATTTTACTGACTCTCATAGCTCTGACCATTACTATACCACAAATAATATTTAACATGCTGAAAGTACATCACTGTGCCCAGTGGATATTTGTTCACATCACAGAGTTTGGCTCAGTTCAGCACACTTGGCAGTCTCCAGTCAAGAAAGGCCAATAGCGGGAATGGCAGAAGGGTTGCAGGTCAAGACTGTCGCTCACCGGCAGTCGTGCGTGGAAGTTTGCATAGTGCCTGTCTGCATTATGCTTAGTCCTTTATTTTCATGAACACAAAACTCATCCCAAATGTAAAATATATATTATGTGTGAATGTCTATATTACATTTGATGGACATTTTCTACTAGAGTGCCAGATACTGAAATTCTTATGTAGCTCCAGAGAGGGGATAACTTACAATGCAAGGTGCCAGTTATTACAGCTGTTTTTCATGAGATTTCATGGGATTTTTTTTTTGTTGATGTAGCTCAAGTAGCTCATGTAGTTCATGTAGTCTTTTACATGTTTAGCTGGAACCATAGAAATTTGTATTAGAATTAGATACAAATCAATACATAAGTGCAACAGAGATTTCTACTTTGTAGATCTCTGATGTACCTGAAATAAATTGTTTTCTCTTACTGCTTAAAACAAGAATGCTTTAAAATGAGCTTCACTAAAGGAATATATTTTAAATTACCTCATTTTTGGGGAAGTTTTTCTGCAAAATTAATAGTTTTGCAAGGTAAGTACTAGGTTGTGAGGGTGACTAAACAGATACATGTGCCATCAGCTACTATGATATCTGTAGCCTGATATCATGATTACTGAAGCTTGAAGAAATAACTCTTTTTGCCAAATATAGAAAACTAAGTAGTCAATGTATGACAAGAAACTGATTGGTCCTTGTTGTTTTAAGTAATTATCATATGCCTGTCTGAAAACAGAATTGGGGTTTCTGTGTGTTTATCAATAAGAGACAGTTCTTATATTCACATTGACAATATTTCTACTTAGAGTAAAATGTCCTATTGAGCTTTCCTGAAAAGTTCATTGTGGCATTTATTCACACCTAATTAGCACCTCTTGGGATTAATACATCATTTTATCAAACTAGTGCAACCTTAGTATACAAAGATGTAAATTCAGTATGATAACAACACATACCTGGATGTTTTAATTAATTTGACTAAACTGAATATGCCACTCCAAATTTATAATGATCAAGCTTTAAACTCCCTGTGGAATTCTCAGAATATTAATTGGCTGTTTTGTTAGAAGATGCTCTCCTTGTTGTTCAGGATAGTTGCTAGAAACCTTTTTGACCCTTATGGCAAGTAATGTAAGAGGGGAAAAAAAAATAAATCTGTATTTTAACACACTCATGGAGTAAATAATACACCAGAGTTAAGTATAAATAATGCACTAAGTATAACTACTGATTTAACTGAACTAGAGTAAGTTGAAGGAAGAATGAATAAATACTTGTGATGTATTTCATCAATTGCTTGCTTGTTTAAGGTTCTTTTCTTTATGCAGGAGCTTTTTATGTAGGTGAAAAAATATGCATAGAACGTTGTTAAGTCATGTTACAGAAATTCAGAATTTTCCAAACTACTGAAGACAAGTATGCCTCCAAAGAGCTTTTCAGACTTACCCTGTTGTACCTTTACATCTTATATAAAGTACTCTATAGAAGAGATGCTTCTCAATATTCACTCCATTATTGCCCAGTCCTTTTTACTTCTATTCAGACTATTCATGGCTAGGCTTCGTGAACGAAGATAAGGGAAGGACACTACCCACGCTTGCTGCAAATGCGCTGATGGCTAAAAAGGCCGATGCGGGATAGGCAAGTTCAGTTGCAAAAAGCACAGCGGAAAGTCTCCTTAGACGGTATTGGCAAGATGCGGTTCTTTCTGCGTTGTCTTTTCTCCTCGAGACTGATTCTACGTGTGTTCTCAAAGGAGGCAACAGTGTCATGAATGGTGTGTCTCCATGTCTTCTGACTGGAGGCCAGAGTGATAGTAGTCAATTTGACCAAAACTGAGGAATTGTTTCAGGGAGTCCTTGTATCTCCTCTTTTATCTCCTTATATTCAGACTATATCAATAGATTAAATAACTGTACGGGTATTACTTTCTTCTTCACAAATATGTTATTTCTGTGCATGCTTTCCTTCCTTTTTCTCTATTTCTCATCTACTTTCAAATAGCTAAAATTTCTGAGTCCTACTATGAGCCTAGATGTTCCTCATATGCATCTTGCCTATTTTTATAACAGCTTTCTGTCAATAATATGATTTGCATAGGAATTCACAACTTCCTCATCTTCCATGACCTTTATAAAACATAGGCTTTATAGGTTAAGAAAAGAGTTTTATAGGCAAAGTAAGGTCTGAGTTCCAGCATAGATAAAAATTCTGTTGGAGTCACAGAATCCCAGAACGTTAGGGATTGGAAGGGACCTCAAAAGCTCATCCAGTCCAATCCCCCTGCAGGAGCAGGAACACCCAGATGAGGTTACACAGGAAGGCGTCCAGGCAGGTTTTGAATGTCTGCAGAGAAGGAGACCCCACAACCTCTCTGGGCAGCCTGGTCCAGTGCTCTGTCACCCTCACTGAGAAGAAGTTTCTTCTCAAATTTCAGTGGAACCTCCTGTGTTCCAGCTTGTGTTCGTTACCCCTTGTCTTATCATTGTTTGTCACCGAGAAGAGCCTGGCTCCATCCTTGTGACACTCACCCTTTAAATATTTATAAACATGGATGAGGTCTCCCCTCAGTCTCCTCTTCTGCAAACTAAAGAGACCCAGCTCCCTCAGCTGCTCCTCATAAGGGACTCCTATGGATCCCAGGTCAACTGTGCTGTGTTCCCTTTCGTCATAGGCTATGTCTACATGAACAAATAGCACAGTTGCAGATCCCACAGCTTTGGAAAGTTCAGATAACTCTTATTGTTTCAATATTCCTTTGCTGAATGTCCTTTGTCTATGACCTTCATACAGAAACTCTGTCAGGATTATATTGGTTTCCTTCAGTTTTGTCATTAGCAAAATTAATCACTGTTTTTCATGTTTGTTCTGACTGGTTGTTCCAGCACTGATTATCATAGTATTTTACTAATTATTTCCCTCTGTTTTAAGCTGGTAATTTGTAAACTGTATGATACCCTTTCTAGTCCTTTACCGATAGTCATATTTGTATCACAGAATTGTGGAAGTTGGCAGGGACCTCTGGAGACCATCTTGTCCAGCCCTCACCCCATTCAAAGCAGGTTCAACTACAGCAGAACACTCGGGGGCCCTCTTCTCTCCCAGACCATCTCCAAGGGATTTTCCCAGCAGATCCTTGAAAAGATCAAAGTCTCTTTGTGATGTCCATGTTTGTGATCATGCAGTTTGTCTTGTTCCTTCCTCTCAGGAGCCTAAGCTCCACTATCTGATGGTGACTGCAGGCAAGGCTGCTCCAAACCATCAGGTGCCTGCCCAGGTCTTCCTTGTTTTTTGAATATGAAGTCCAGTAGAGCACCTCCTCTCATCATCTCACCACCTGTGTCAGGAAGTTGTCATCAATGCACTTCAGAAACTGCCTGGTTGACTTGTACCCTGTTGTGTTGCCCTTCTAGCAGCTACTGGGACATTTAAAGTCCCAAAGGAGGAGGATGATGGCCTGTGAAAATAAAGCTTTCCCCTGTTGTCTGAAGAAGGCCTCATTGACTTCTGTCTGATCAGACATCCTCTAACAAACACCCACCACAACATCATCCACCTTCTGATCTTTACCCATCAGCTTTCAGCTGGCTCGTCACCTGTCCTTAGGCAGAACTACATAGATTTCCACTGCTTTGTCATACCAAGGGCAACTCTCTCTCCTCACTTTCCAGGTTTGTCTTTCCTAAAGAACCTTTACTACAGTGCATGCCGGTCATTTGAGCTATCCCACCACATCTCTGTGATCCCAATGAGATCCCAGTCCTGCAACTGAACATGGACCTCTAATTCCTCCTGTTTGTTCCCCAAGGTGTGTGCATTACTGTACAGGCATTTCAGAAAGGCACATAGTTATGCTGATTTTTCCAAGAAAGGTATGAGAGCTTTCCCCATAATACTGTCCTGTAGGCACTTCTTTGTTTTCATTTTTTTGCTTGAGGTGGCTCCCTTCAGCCCAGTTTTGTTGACTGTGATGTCTTTCTAATTATGAATGCCTGCTACTTTTACATTAAGTAAAATAGCATTGATCTAGCTTTGAGTGCCAAAATTACTTTGGTTCCAACAACACAGAGCTTTTCTAATTTTGAATTAGCCTATCTGGTCTTAGAATCAGCAATGATATGGTCTAAAGAGAATTGAATGTATAAATTTTCTCTCTCACTAGAAAGGTCAGTGTGGATTTCTAGAAAAAGTCAACTGAAAAAAATAGAACACTCCATTAAAATTAAAAAAAAAATCAATCAAAATCATCAAAATTGATGTACAATAAAACACAAATTGAATTTTCAGTATTTGAAGATGATATCTCAAATATACCATTAAGAATGCCTGAAATGGAAAAGAAGCTTATTTCAAAAGTACTTCTTCAGTGCAGTGGAGCAAGGAGGAGAAAGATTTAAGAAGAGCAGACTTTCTCATGTAAAACAATGAAATGCTTTTATTTTTTTGGCATCTCTAGTTCCTGTAAGAAAAGACATTACCGTTTGTAAGAGATGGTTTCTTAGAGGATGAGACAACCAGAGTTTAGGCATATTTAGGCAGTCAGTGACTTATCACATAAGGTATTCTGTGGACTGCTTTACTTTGAGCTCCTGTGCTCGATAAGGTAGAGCTGAGAATAATATGGCATTTGAGAAGTATCATGCTGCACAAGGGATATATGATAATTCACACTGAAAAGCAAACTTGTCCCTTCAGCAGTAATTCAGTGTATGACCAGTACTATAACTTATTTAATTTTCCTACTCTGTTTTTCAGATGAGAGCCACTACTTTGTTAATATATTCCAGGGTCCAGAATAAAATATCTTGACAATGTGTCCTGAATGACACCTGAAATATCTTTATTAACCTACAATATACTAACATTTTCAACATATGAGAGCAACAAAAACAGAGGCACGCATTTTACCTTGTGTTCTAGACAGCTATTTGTTGGTGTGGTGTATGAGCTCTCATTAGCAAAGTATGTCTCTCATTCCAGTTTGAAAGTTCAACCCCTAATGTTTCTTCAAACATCTTATAATAAGAACAGACCTCTTGTTCCTTATTCATACTCTGTCGCTTGATGTTAGTGTATGAGGTTTGAACGTTATGAAAACGAATTTTTCTAATTGCTCAGTCTGTGAAGAAAGCATCTTTAACACTCTTCAGTTATAATTTTAGCCACCTTTTCTATAATTTAAACAGATTTTATTTAATTTGTGTTTTCTGGAGTGTATATAAAACAGAGATGTGTAGTTAGGAAAAGTATGTAATGAAGTCCATTCAGTTACTCTATTTATTTTCAAATATCAGATGATAGTAAAAGATCTGTGGCAAAGGAAAACATTACTTTGGACACAGTTTTCATTTGGTTTTATAGAAAGCAGTAACAGTAGCTAAATCTGGAACAAATGCTGATAGAAATGGGCAGGACAGGACCAAATTTTGGTTTAATTGTTACTGCAAGTTCATTTTAAAGCTTTTCAGTTTGATAGACTTGCTCTGAATTTGCAATGATGTAACTGAGATCAGAATTTATCCCTGAAAATCTGTCTATTTTCTGATGCTTTAAGTTGTGGTGTAGAGATGCTTGTCTTTTAACTGAAACACCAGAAGCCCAATTTAATTGCAATTTTATGCACAAAGAGCAATAATTTTCTTCCTGACTGACAGGTTCTAAATGGTTGTCACTTGTAAAGTGCATAACTATCACTTTCAGGTAGTTTTGTTTGAGTTATGTGAGCATTGCAGTTTCTTGTGAAAGTTCCGCAAAAAATGTTATTTGCCTTAAAAAAGAAACAACATGTAGCTCTGTCGTGGTGGGGACAGGAACATGGAACAGTGTCGCACTGTTAAGTTCAATTTATTAAGTGAAGCAAGTGAGGGATAGGTGATGCCTGGGAAAGCTTTTCCCATTACTTACACTGGCATACACGTGCTGTCATCTGGAGTTCACCCCAGTGGTTGATCCTGAGAGTCAGGGTAGTCAAGCCCTAGAGAAGGCTGTGCTTCCTCTAACAAGGTTTAGAGCCAGGCTCTGGTGTGGTGGCTTGGTTCCAGTTTCAGCAGAAAGCTCTGCTCCTGTGTGGAGTTTGATGTCAGTGTTACGATGTCCCCCACAATCCATTTCTCTAATGACAATAGTCTTCATAGCCAAATGTTTGCACAGGATGCCATCCCATCTGTGATGATATCATATATACTTTTCCAGCCATTTCAGGTGGTGTTCTCCTTTCCATTGCTCATCCATGGTCTGTATGAAGGCCCACTACAGTCAGTTCTATTTGCATTGTCACGGGGGTGATGGCTTACCACATTCAGCCCTTTTTTGCAATGTATCCAGCTCTTGGCCAAGGCAAGACCATGCTACCCTCCTGTCAAAACTTAAATATTGTATCAGTGGTTTAAGAAGTCATAGGACTGAGCATTGCAAAAGGAAATATGAATCCAACCCAACACATGAGAACTGGATGAATTCATCTTATGTGTGTTTCCTTTCACATCAAAGACTTCAAGGTGACAGTCACACCTTGCCACACATTGGCAATTTTAGATAACAACGATGTGGAAGAGAAAGAGAAATAACAGACATCCTATTGTACGCTTCCTTGACAAATAGCTAACACATTTATTTATACCTGGATTCATACAAAAATTTCTTTATATCTGGTTTTATACCAAAAAACTTTGTCACTGTGAAGGTCCCAGAGCATGGCCCAGGCTGCCCAGAGAGGTTGTGGAGTCTCCTTCTCTGGAGACATTCAAAACCCATCTGGACACGTTCCTCTGCAACCTAGTCTAGGTGATCTTGCTCTGTCAGGGGTTGGACTGGATGAGCTTCAGAGATCCCTTCCAATCCCTAACATTCTGTGATTCTGAGATTTCTTGGTCTGTGGCACAAAATTTTAGCATACTTTATATGCGCATTTGTCATGAGACACCAGAATTCTGTCCTACAACAACTATCTTGCAGTACGTTAAATAACTGAATTAAAACATGCCATTACAACACAAATTCACTTTTAACTCATGCTACAACAAATTCCTCAGTTTCTCATGGACAACCATAAACATAATGACTAACTTGCCTAATTAAACTGCAAGAGGAATAGAAAAGATAATGACATCTTCATTAGCTTCATGACAATAGGTTTTATTCCTGAAAAAAAGCTATAAAAAAGTGATGTCACTCAGTTACTTACACAATAAATTGAACGCTGTGATAGAATGGCCTTTCCCTTGGAGTTACTGTAGACACTGACACACTCTGGTATTTTTCTGAGCAACGTGGTGATCTCTGGGTGCTGCTTAGGTGTGAAGTATAAAAAACCAAGTATATTTTTCAAATTTTTCTGGACCCAGTAGTCCTAGCTGTCAGCAGAAATCTTTTTTAGTCTTAATGGGAGAGCCAGCCAAACATGCTAGCCAAATATAGCCAACACATAGTACTAGAAATTAATCTTCTTTACATAGTTTCTTTTATTACTGTTTCATTGGTAAAACCTTTCAAAAGTAAGAGCACAAGATGGTTTAGAATATTAAGAATTGAGGAGGATCATGGAATTTTATCAATTTTTGCCTCCTTTTCATTTATTGCTTCAAGCTTCTCATAGCTTTTCTGTCAAGTAGAGCTGTGTTTGCATTTAAAAAAAGGAGAAAAGAAAGGTCACTACCGTAAATATTCAATATGTTGGATAATAAGTGGTTCAGACAAAATTCAAAGAAGTTCCTTCATGTTTTCCGAATGGTATTGATGGCAATTAATTTATTCTTATTCTTGGGAAATAATAATTAATGTAAAAAAAGCCAAGAATGCTAGAATCTAACATTATTTGGCCATATTCTCAGATAAGTAAATCATCATATAATCAATGACAAAATTCCAAATTGTTTTTGCTGTCTTCAAATTGCAACCAAAAATATATTGTACCAGCACAATTTATTAAAGGCTGGTGTCAGTTTTCTCCAACACCAATCAGATACATTGGTTAATGAATAAGCTGTAATTCTGCAGAAGAGAAGTATAGCAAGAATTTATTGTGAGCTGGTTGTTTTCAAGAATGAAAGTTCATGTAGACACTGCATGAAAAATTAAAATTAGACCCTTCAACTCCTTTCTGGGGTTGCTAGCTAGAAAATAAAAAGGAACGCAGGAAACTTCTTGATGCTTTCTAATTTCAGATTTTAACATGGACAATATTTTACTTTTTTCTTTTTCTTTGAAGTCTCTGAAAGAAATGTAGAAAGACAAAGTCATATAGTAATTATGGGGAAATTAAAAGCAGCAGAAGACAACTTGTAAGATTTTCGTGCCCATTCTGTTGTTCTTTGTCAGGTTATGTGAACACAATTGTGAAATGGCAGGGTAAATTAAGGTCCTGGCACAGCGAATTAAAACCTGTACAAGTAATTCTCCTGATGTGAAGAATCGCTTTGACTTTATTCACTCAAATAATGAGCCTATTTTAAAATTCACTGAAGGAAATGGGAATCTTAGGGCTTCCAGCACTAAGCTAAAAGCATATGTTGGTGTGAAAAGGAAAGTCAAAAAAAATTGCTTTTCTGTATTACAAATATAAAAATGGGATGGGATCTCATTATTCTTACTTATTTTATCATGTAGGTCATCTGCAGATAATCTAGAGAGTAGAAGCTCACTTGTAGGTATTGTAGATGTATGTGACACAGCCACTGTTTAGAAAAGATCATTAACAAAATAAGACAGACAAGAGGAAGTGTTGTCTCTGTTTGGTACGTGAAGAACAGGGGCATAGAAAAGGCAAGTTGAAGCCAAAATTTCAACCATGATTCCAAGGTGATATATTCTCTAATTTCCCAGTATCAAGTGCTGTGAGTAAAAATATTTATAACATGGTGAGAGACTCTCTTGAATCTGTTTTTCACTTGCAATCACATGTCTTCTCTTAGGGAACATACCATTGTCCAAATTTTATAATGTGAGTTCAGAAAAATCTCTGAATTCTTTATAAAGCCAGATTCAGCATTTAGATGTACCATCAATATTCAGGGTTATTCTGCAGACAGATGCAACACTTATTTTTAAATTGTCATCCAGATCTGTCTTAAATGAAAAAAATGTGTACATCTTTATTGTGCTCTGCATTTCCAGAGATTAAACTCCTTTCTCAAATGCTTAACTTTTCAAAGGCACTAATTTGAATGGATCTGTCATTCCCAAGTCCAAAGGTTTTGAGGATATTGACTTTAAGTTGAATTTTTAAGGAAGATTAATATTGTTTCATTTCCTGTGAGATGAATATCTGCACAGCTGGCCTCCCTGTTACATCTAGCATGGGTGGTTACAGAACCAGAGTTCAAGTTGATCAGAACTTCTGAATCTGTGAGGAAAGAGATTCCATCTGTCTACAAAACAGTTGTTTCTAAGGAGTGAAGTTCTCCTTTATGTTAAGAAACTTAACTGCTGTGGTGAGAAAAAAGCCTACATTTTGCTTTTAAATATTCTAGTTGGTAAGGTTTTAATTTTCTTTTTGACATGCATCTCCCATTGCCAGTGCATCTTGTTCATTTCAGATGTTAGTAACCATGTGTAAGAATAAATGCCTCCAACCCTGGAAGTTTAGGGAGCAGGGTTTTTTTTTCTTGGTTTTGTTTTTGTTTTTAATTAATGAATGACTCAGTCACTGCCCTGAAGTTTGAAGAAAGAGGAATTGAGTAAAAGGATCTAAGTCGTGTCATGGTAGTGACTCTTTATTCTTGTATACTGTGACAATTTTAACCCTAGGAACCTGGTTATTGGATTTATTGTATTAATTATTGTGTATTTGGTTTTCATGGAGTTCTGGAACAGGCTATGTAATATAGTATACAGTCAGTATACTTTTCTGTTGTGGGTTGGTAGTTTGGGTTTTTTTTAATATTGAGATTAATAATATCCATAACCAAAACTATTATATATGACATAGTATGATATGATGAGTGAATGTCAAGTTGAATAACAGAAGCATAATAAATATTACATGGGGAAACAAGAGCAGAACTGTATTTCAGTGTACTCCTGATATCAATAATGGTATTATTAATCCTGATATTAATGGATGTAGTTAGATCTCTTTTTATATATTTTTTTTTTCATCCCAAATTTAGAAGAAAGATAAGATAAATGGGACGGGAACAAGAAGTTTTTATCTTTAACTATAGCTGTTGAAAATGCTTGAGGCAATGAAAGTTAATGACAAAATTTTAAGAACTGTTTATCTTCTGACCAATACAGCAATAGGAAACCTAAGAAAAAGGTAGATGGAATAAAATGCAAGCTTTCATATTTATCACAATAATTATTGGTCATCTGAGCATTAAACACGTTAATAACATTAGCATGCCTCACCACTTACCAGATTGCTTTTAGAAGATGTTTGGCTATTTTTGGCCTTATGTCTTTTTAACAAGTATGTAATAAAATATATATGTTACTTTCTTTTGCAGACTGAGTTGGCAGTTTTGATGTAACATGTGTGTTAAACACACAATCTGTGTTTGCTTAAAAGATGAATGGCCTTGAAGCTGTTAACCACTGTGAATTAAAATCTTGGAGAATGTTTGCTTTGTAATTTTAAGTGTTAAACTTTAAAATGGTTCGTATTAGCAGTCACTGGAAGAACTCAGAGAACCTGGGACAGTCTTAGACTACACACTTAGGTCTCTCTTCCTCAGCAGAAGTATGTGCTTTAAAAACCACTGGCTGTGGATTTGCTTCATCTTCCTAGTGGTCCAATGGTTATAACGACATGAGAGTTATAATCCTATGGTGAATTACTGTACGAAAGCACACCAAAGGATGGTTTATCTGTTACTCCTCGAACACAAAGCATGCAAAATTCACTCCACCCCTATAAGGAAAATATAGTGCTCTTGCTTGTAAGATTCTTGTGCAGGTTCTGCCTTTGTGGCATCCTCCTTGAGAAGAAACATCAAAAGAAAAAGAAGCAATTATTACAATAGACAGCACAACCTGGCATCAAAATCTGTAGCCATTAAGTAAGTCAGTTGTCTTGTAAGTGTACAGTGATGCCACTGACATTACAGCTAAGTACAGAAAAGCTGGGATATAAAGAAACTTAAATGGCTTCCTTCAAAAGTGAACCTGGAACTGTTTCTTCTGCTAAACCGTATCTCCTGCTGAGAAATGGCAACTCTCTTGATACATCAGACTGGTAGACAGTATGTTTTTTATTCAGAAGCATTTTGAAAGCCTTTTTCCATTATTATAAAGAAACTGCTTGTGAGTTAATATTTTATATTTTGTTTTTACATCAACTAAATAACAAATTCCGGCTTAGATAAGCAGATTTGACTCTGATAACTTGAGTTATCAGTCAGCTTTGAAGGCTTCATATTAACTGACCAGACTTAAATTACAGAAATTTTATCACCATAGTTTTCCCATTGTCGGTCATCTTCTGATAAAATGAAAACAAGTAAGTCTTCCAGTGCCACATAGACTGGAACAGTATTTCCCCAAAATAAATGTAAATGTTGTTGTTGTTGTAACTGTGTTCTGTTTTTATATTATGTTGTCAGAATGAGGGCATGATATTTACCTAACAGACACATAAGTCACTCTTCAGCAACAGCATGTTATGGAACAGCTTGCAGATCCCAAAGCTGCTTTATATGGAAAGTTCTTGCCCTTCTGTATCATTTGTTTTGGATAGAGTTCTTTGCTTTCACTCAAGGATGGGATAAATCTTCTGCTTTTCTTCATTGTGAATAAGAGATGTTCAGTCTCATGCAAGATGTAATTAAAGATTTAAGTTTGCATGAAATAAAAGCAAGAAGAGATGCTTGGGAAAGAAGTTCCTCTTCCCCTGTGACATTCCAGGGTGACATCAGGTAAAGCAGCTATATAGCTGTACCACGTTCCTGTAGTAGGATTTAAAGCCTCTGCCCTCCACTTCTTGTCTAGTGCCCCTTTGAGCTCAAAGCAAGCAAACAACCACCCCAGACAGTTAGCAGGTACAGCTCTGAGTCAGTCGGCCTGCTAAGCTCCTACTCTACTGTGGCTTTGAAACAGGAAAAGACAAGAAGTTGCCCCATGAAAGACTCTATTAGTTCAGCCACTCTAGTCAAAGAATAAAAGAAACCTGCTTTTAGTCTAATACAGACTGAAGGAAAGAAAGAGACAATGTCACTGTTAGAATTCTCTCACTAATTGCCCAGAAAGGAAGAAAAACCCCAAGACAGTCACTGTTAAGAAAAAAAGAAAACTCAGGAAGCTAATGAGGAGATGGAATAATATTTTATAATCACGCTCACTGAAGAAATCTGGCCCTCTGACATCTCCCTGTGTCTCTTGCATTATAACGGTGAGTCGAGGGACAGCTTCATAGAAGGAAAACTGTTCTGTAATTGTATTTATTGAAAAAATAAATATATTCCTGCACAGCAGGGGATGTTAGACAGGACGACATTTATCATGCCATGATACTTTGTCTTTTCTGCTGTAATTTTAGTTCCCTCCTTACATTTGGAGGGGAAAATTTCACCGATATTACAATATATTACAACTTCCACCATTCTCACAATGGCGCTTGCTGAATGCACTGGAAGAGAATTTCTGAATAAATGAGAACTCCTAAATGAGTTATATCAGCATGTTGCTTTGGGGAAACGAATATAATAAGAGCAATAAAATAACCTCAGATACACTTTGGGAGGCTTATATCAGCTGTATTATATTCAGGTTTTCTACAGCAGTGAAAAACAATCTTCTGTCCAACAACTTCCCCTATTGTCAGTCTGCAGTGATGACAGCTACAGTGGAAACCCTTTCTCCTCTTAGTGTCCCAATCTGGCTGTAGTTCCACTCCAGTCAGTTTATGCAGACCTCTGGATTTATGTAAAGAAAAAGAAGAAGGCATAAAACCAGACAAGAATTTCATCAATCTCAGTCTTGAGATTCCCCTTGACAATAATGGAGGTCAAACCGAATATCAGGCAGGGACTGGAAGGGGCAGGTTTTACATAGCTGGCATGAGCAAAGAGCTCTCCAGGCTTTCCTCACGAAGGACCATATGATTACCTAATCAAGGAATCAATATTTCTTTCTTTAAAATATCAAGCACTTCTAAGGTTTGATCAAAATTCTTGCTTATGTTACAGCCCTTTGATCTTCCTTCTCTAGGGAAACGCTGTCTTCCACATGCAACCTCTTAACTAATTGCACATAGTCTTTTTACTTTAATACCAATAAACATATCTTCAAAACTGCAAACTGATTTCTCAGCAGTTGGTTAACAGTTTTCCACATTAATGCAGAGAAAACTTTATTATGTGAGTGGAAATAAAAATCTGCATGTTGGCCCAGGAACTTCAGTCAGGGCTTTGTGGCATCCCTAACATACAGTCTGTACAGAGATGGGAACAACAGTGGAAAATTGATCAGTAGCCCAGGAAAGATAATTTGTCATTTCTTGCCTTTCTTTATTTCCAGCATTGTGTAAATGGGTGAATTTTATTTCACTGTGAAATTCCTGCTTCTGCCACAGTGGTTATTTAGGGCTAATATCTGAGCCTCACTGTTTGATGAAGCCAAAGTGAACAAATTGTTTATTCTGAATGCCTTGAAACTTTTCTAAACAAGTTTAATGAGAAACATGAAGTCTGATCTATGCAATTTATCACTGATTTCAGTGATCACAGCATTGGGCCGCTGTGCATGTGACCATGGGCATTACATACAAACAAGCACATATGTGATGGTGATAAATGTTATGAAATAGAGAGTTATGTGATAAATTGTGCGACCATACCATCCGCTAATTTATTATGCACCTTTGACTGCTTCACCTGCCCTCTGCCCATTAATCTTTCTCTCCCAGGGCTTCCTCTGACACTCCAAACCTTGGAGCAGTTTCACACAGTTGCCATTACAATAAAAAAATTAAACTTCTTTTAGAGTGCTCCTTTCCTCTTTCACTGGGGGTAGGATTTCATCTCAAGTTAC
>NW_010164579.1:158146-172804 GCF_000695765.1 Mesitornis unicolor | reverse complement strand
TGTAGGGAAGGGAAGAATCAGTCCAGTGACAGCTTGCTTAGATATAAAAATGTCATGTCTCTAAATGTGGGTAACACATGAATGAATCCACGAGGTTACAAAGTGAGGTTTTAACCACCAGGAGGGGACGATTCCCAGCTTCCTAATGTATCCAGGAACATTCTTCTAACAGACAGCACTACTGACACATGCTTTTCAATCGTAATCTACTTATGGATAAAAAGTATTTTCAAAAAACTAGAATGATCGGCGTTCGACAGACAGGAAAACTCAAATGATAATGTCAAACAATATATTTTGAAAATCCTTCCAGTTACTGTTTTGAAGGTTTACTGTAGCACACCACAATATTGTGCATTTCATAGCTGTTATGTATGAAATTTTGTTGGCAATTAAAGAGTGACCTTTGTAATGGATTTTTGATTTTGTAGAGGGGTAACTATATTGAACTTGGTTATGTGTTTATGTGACAGAATTCTATATGTTTCTCCATAGGAAATATGTAGTTTATGCTCATAAATGAATGCAAATTACCAGAATAAACATTATGGTAATTAAGAGATCATAACAATTCATGTGCTTGTGTAGAAGTAAATAGACATTTGCCAGCAATTTTGCTTAAAACGTAGGAGCAGATTAAGATCGGGAATAGACCTTGCTCTGTAA
Organism: Mesitornis unicolor; assembly: GCF_000695765.1. Lineage (NCBI taxonomy): Eukaryota > Metazoa > Chordata > Aves > Mesitornithiformes > Mesitornithidae > Mesitornis > Mesitornis unicolor. The sequence goes on along the minus strand of NW_010164579.1, from coordinate 172,138 downwards.
TTGCAACCTCTTTTTGGTGTAACTGGCTGTATTTACTACTTTCGTATATTGCCTTTGTGACTCCCATCTTCAAAGATAGCAAGATCAGACTAGCCAGGTATGACATTTTCAAAGCCTTTTTTTTTACCAACAAATGCTGTTGCACTGTGGACGTTATTCTGTCATTTTATGACCCTCCAAGAGCCTGACTTCATGGCTAGAGAGAGAAAAAACCCACAAGTTTTAAATAAATTATAAGAAACGTACACTTTACAAGGTAATACATTGATTTGTATGGATAAAACTGTATAAAAGCTTTTTGCAGTGGACTCAACAACAGCCTAATAAAAAATAATTCTTCCTTATGGTAAACATTCTTCCAAAATTTAAAATTTCAGCTACTGAATGGACAGTAATCTCTCTAGAAAATGTGACAACCTGTAAGAACAGTAAGTCTATGTATTTTCCATTCTCATCTCCATGCCTTTAGCTGTATCCCCAGAAACAGCCACTGTCTGAAAATGGGTCAAGTTAAAAATACTGATGGATACCTATTTTTGGCTTTGTCTAATTTTGGGTGATTCTTTAATATTAACTTAACATAATGTTTTGTGTGTAGTACATGCACACACATACACTACAGCAGATGTCTACAGAGCAATAGTTACTTCTGTCTCTTTGTACAGAAATTCCATATGTTTAAAAAAGTAAAAAAAAAGAATCAAATTTTGTGGCTTTCCTTTCTGTATCAAGGACTCTTTGTTGCACTCCATAACCAATCCCACATAAATAAGAAAAAAAAAATAGCAACTGCAGCTGGACTGAGCTTCCAGACATAGTTTAGCCAGCTGCAAATTCATGACTTCATCTGGTTTCCAGAGTCTTGTGTATGACTCTGGTTCTTGCCTGTAGAATGATTTTTAATCCTTTAAACCATAAAAAAAAATAACCACCAGTGTATCAGCACTGGATGGAAACCTTGTTTATTATGTAAAATAATTGTTTTGCAGGATATCTTGAATAAAAAGAAAATTCCCTTTGGTGTGAATAAGATGCTTGCAAACCTGATGCAAAAAGAATTTGGAGGAGTAACAGTATTAAACATGCTGTGTGCAGACAGGATTGTAGTGGATGAATTATAATGTGTCCTGAAGTTTGTCTGGTAAATAATTAAAAAGAAAAGATACAGTAACAATAAGCTGAAAAGTCAGGAAGTTATAATCTCTAGCTTCATGAACCTGACTGTACAGTGACCTTCATGATTCTAACTGAAATCAAAATATCTTCTGGGTTTGTTTTATCCACTTGCAATGACTTTAGTAATAATAATGTAGACACATTTATATACTTTCTAAATAAAGAAATGTGTGAAGAATATAATTACTTGACTTTGGCCAAGAAACTCAGGGTTGAGGCCACCAGTAAGTGTTTAAGTCATGAAACTCTTTGTTATACTGTTGTTTAAATAGGACACCGCAATGAAGCTTACGGTCTGCAGAATAGGACCTGTAGGCTAAAGTTGCTTGTTGTTTGAGTCCACCAGTCAGGTATGTATGTATGTACATATAAAATGAACCAGACAAATATTTCTCAGGATTTATTTTTATTGATTTAAAATTCATTACTTTTGTGTTATTTCAAAATGATCAGTTATTAGTGCTCAATCTGAGAGAAATAGAGAATATTGGAAAAAAAGGACTTCCTCAGTTTGCCATTATGCAGCAGATCATCAGAAAAACCTGTGTACCATTGAAGTCAAGAGCATTCACAACCCAGAGCTGTGGTTTTGGGTTTCTTTATAGTATTTTATGGTGTTCAGACACATTTACCCAGCTCTAATCTCTTACATTAAAGACAGAGAGAGAGTGTACCATATGGCATCCCAAGGCAAATGTAACTCCAGGATATACATAATTATTTAAAAGCTTTTCATTTAGTATAGGCTACCCAACTAATTTTTGGTATCTGTATAAAGAGTTCTGAATAAGTATTTTGCAGTGCTGTAAACTTTTGCAATAATTTTTAATATCATTTGGGCTATAATGAAACATTACAATCAAGATTATTTTAGGAGGGCTGGAGAGTGAGAATGTTGGAATTGTAAAATCAAAAGAAGGTCAGTTATAGTTTCAAGTTCTTGAGCTTAGTGTAAGGCTTACAACTTCTATTAGCAGATCTGTGAAGCTGAATCCAGTCTCATGCCATTTACTGTGCATAGTACTGGAAAAATGCTCTGATATGCTTGCATCTCTATTATTTTTATTTTAATCTTATAGAAATAGAAAGAAATCAAGATGAGACAGTAAGCTTCCTTAACAGTGTTGATGTTGCAGATCCATTTGCTGTCCCAAGCAATTCAGGAGTAGTGCTATAAAAATGCAAGTTATGTTTAATAAAGATTAATGCAAAGTTATGTATCCTTGTGCTAAAATATTAAATACAGCAAATCTGAAGGGCACAGCATCTAGAGAATGGACTCTGAATTGCATGCTAAGTTAATGATAGTTCTTGTCTGAAATGCGCTTGCAGTATAAAACAGCAATGATGGTACATTAACTTTGAAGGGAGTAAGATGAAGCTTCTGAAACAGTGTGAAATGTTTAATTGCACATGTATCAAAAGCAAATTTAACCATAAAGCCATCAGCCCTGAAGAAATGATTGACAGTTTGAACTGTCACTTTGCAAAATCCTTGTCAAAGGATTATACCCATACATGCTTATAGGCAAGAAACAGAGGTTGAACTCTGCTTAAAATGAGGAAACACCCATGAAAAAAAGCACAGGTTTTATTATTGAAAACAGAGGTAATTTGTGTTTTTTTTGCCTTTCTTCTTAGATTCATTAAAGGGAAAACTTTTGTGTAAGGATGCAGATAAAATTTCAGTTGAAATAACTTGAAAACTTACCTAGGCACATCAACCAAAGGAATGTAAACTATATGGTATGGTCAAAATAAACCAAAGAACAATTTGTAAAGGCAACAGCCTGTTCTTTATAACAGAGTCACATTTTCAGATAGGGCTCACTTCAGCCTCAAAACCTGTTGGTACTGCTTTTATATACAAGCTGACTTGGTCTGCACCTTACAGGTATGAATTGTTGTTTTTGAAAACTTACATATGCAAAAAACAGCATGCATAGATATTACAAAGTAGTTTAAAAAAATTCTATTACCTTTTAGTATATTCCTGCTTTCCAGAGGGCTTAGAGTCACAGATAAACATTCCCAGCGTGAGAAGTGCAGATCTGGAGTAAGATAAAGTTACTGAAAGACAACTGAGCCCCTGTTCCTGCTGCAACTGCTTCATTGTCATCTGCTCAGACCAACTCGAGTTTCAAATTGCCTTATTGACAGAAATAACTTTTAAAGCTGAATGTTGGCATTCAGTGGTGAGGCAAGTGGATGATGAAGTAGCAAGTTTTCAGTGTGAAATTCAGAAAATCAGCAGTGCCTCCCAGTGATGCGCAGAATTCCATCACTGTGAAGAGGATTTAGAAACTTTGAAACAGTTTTTTTTCATAGTGGAAAAGTCCAACTCTCTATTTAGAAAGTCTTATATCATTGATATATATACATATAATTAGGGATTAGGATGCCATAACAGGAAGATGTAGGAAACAATCTAAAGTCTATTTCCAGAATGTAGGAGTTGTGAGGACTGCAGAATTAAGTGAAATATTTGCTTTTATTTTTAATATTTACATGATACACAAACTATTTCTGAGGTTAAAAACTTATCCCTATGGCAACTGAATGTAGAAATCTCCATGTTGAAACTACAAGTTATTCAGAAATGAATGAAATCGTACAAGAATGCAGGATGGGGTCCTGCTACTTTTGTTATTCTAGATTATGTCATGCATCAGATATGTACATCTTCCTAAATTATCTTAATCATACACTCAGTATAGATATGAAAAATGTAAAGAATGACTAGATGATTGATATTTTAGCAAACAACTTTGAATTCAGGAGAGACTTGAGAAAAAATGCTGTGGAATTGAGGTAACCAGTGCTTTCCTTTCCCAAAGGAAAAATTGGTAATCGGGTTCTGAAAAAAAACAACGTAATCTCTCACACACCTTAAAGACTGTTGACATTTAAGGGTCCTCTGGAATGAATAGTCTATCCTGTAAGAAATGTATTTTATCTACAGTGCTCAATTTTCTTCTCATGCTTTTTTTAAGCCTCTATGGGACTGACATTGAGTACCCAATACTTGTGTTGGAGTTGCATGGTACCTCTCAATTGTGTATCCCTCTTTGCCCAATATGCATTTTTATAGTCACAACCTAGTGTTGTATATGACAACAGAAAAAGTAAAAATATTATTTTCTTATGCATCTGCTTCTCAGAAATTGGAGCAGATACATGAAGCAGTGGAAGCTCTTGCTAATAGGCCAGCTGTAGCATAAATACAGTGAGACTCAAAGTAATGTCTGGTTGCCTAATTAACCTCCCTTCACCATCCAAATTTGAAGCAAAAAGTAGATTTAACAGATGATTTAGGTCAGGTGTGTCCTATTAGTCTCTCTTTGTATAGGTCAGGTAGGACTGGCTAATCGTGACAAATGCACTTTAATTGCTGTCAGTCTAACTAGATAGCTTTGTGATAAATCAACTTTTATTACTCTTCCGTGCTTTAATACCAACTATTCTAGCATTACCTTCCATCATTGGCACTTCTTGTAATCAGGCATTTCTGCTTCTGGCTAAATTTAAGATTTAAAATGGTAGTAAGCAATTCTACTGGAAACAATCATGATATCATCAGAGCAAATATATGCTGTAAAGTAAAGCCGTACAGTCCCTTCCTGTTTTTGCAGGCAGGCCCCTGTTTCAGATAGAATGAGTAGCTGCTGATCTAAGACACCAAAGAACACTAAAGAGATGCTTCAAACTAGGTGGGCATGGGAGTACTGGGTTTTCACTCCACTCTGCCACTGGGAAAGCAGAAGAATACCTGCAGGTAGCAGTGGAGCTGATGTGAGAAGTGGATTTTACGGATGCAAGGCCTGCCCAACATTGTAAGTGGCACCCCAGTAGCTTCATGCAAAATCCGTCATGGAATGGAAATATATAATGAAGAAGTGGGTAAAGATAGAAGGAATTAAGCAGGCACATGTGGTCATAGATTTGGTCTGATAAGAGAGACCAATAGTAGCAACAGAAATCAATGAATTGCTATGGGCTGAGAGACTGTTGTGGTCAGTAAATCTTGTTTCTGAAGTGTTACAGCTGTTTGCTGATAGCTTTCACACTACGTTTAGTTTTGTTATGATTTTCCTTTAAGTAGGAGCCTCATCCTGTCTTCATAGTTACAAACAAGGGTAGAAATTAGATTTTAAAAGCAGTTCCTTTTAGAAAGGAACCTCTCTGTATCACTTTCTCAGCTAAAGGTGCTGTCAGGCTCTCCAGCTGCATGAACTAGCAGATACAGCTAATGTAATAGCAGTTTATCTATCTATCTATCTATCTATCTATCTATCTATCTATCTATCTATCTATTCCTAGATGGCTTATTTGTCAGGGATCAGGGAAAGACATTGGCATTTTTTTGTTTTGTCCTTGGCATCTTTGTTGATTCTAGCCACAGGATCTCTAGCTAAAGCCAGTTTTATTAAGTATCTGTTTTAATCTTTCTGTAATAGGAAAGGGATAAAGACTGACAACAGAACTCAACACTATGTGTGAAATTAATTGCTAATTCTGGGATTTGTATACAAGTCAACAAATTGGTCATTACCTCTGCTGTAGTTTACTTTCCTGGTGCACATCTAGGTGCCTGTAGAGTGACAGTTTTTCAAAGCTGCCTGTTTAACCTGCTCTGAGTGCTTTCTGCAGGAAGCTACAGCCATTTTGTGTTCAATTCAGATGCAGCTTGCTGTTGTTGCTGAAGTCAGGCTCTTATTTCTTGTTCTGTTTGGTCTGGCTTTGTCCCCTCAGTCTTAAATATGGAAATTGGAAAATGTGTGTTTTTCTTTGTAGAGAACAAGCATAATACTTTACTGGTTTAGTAGTTATGTCATCATTTTATTGCTAAAAAAATGGCCTTCATATTTCTGTAGAAGGTAAGATGCTAAATGTGAACACAGAACTACATTTTTTTTTCAGACGTCCATTTTACTGAGAAAACTCCTTAGGACTTGGTTAAGCTTTTTTGGTGCTACTTTGACCGCTATATGTGTTAAAATGTCCTACAGCAAATAAGCTGATTGCAAGTTATAGTTTGTCTCAGCAAATAGAACAAAACTCTACTTGTTATACTGGGGACATATTTTTGGTTGTTTAGAATCAATTAAAATGATCCTACGGTTTTTATTTTTCTTATGAGTTAATAATATATTTTTGGTAACTTGCATCAACATGTTTTGACATTAGTTTGCATAGTTATTACTCATCTATATATAAATGTTTAGATTGCTCTTAAAAAAAAGCTTTTGGTACCTCAAAATCTGATAAGCAGGTAGAGTTATGAAATGAAGGCACCTGAAATAAGGCACTATTCAGACACTTTACACTTATTCTAGCATCATATAATTAATACTGTTCTTGGTAAATATTTTAAAGTGAATTTAACTTCTTACAAGGAAGTTAAGTGTGCTGTTTGAAGAGTATTTATACCTTATTTTGTATAAGAATTACCCTACTTCTAAGGTAAAACACATTTCATATGATTAGAGAAAAATGGTGAAAAACATGTCGTTTTTTTTCTTCCAACTGGTATTTTGTCCCTTATTACCTACAGCATCTCATCAATTATTTTTTAAAATAAGGTATGTTAGATACAAATTAGGTTTTTTTTATTTAGTTGCAGTTCTAGTCCTCCCAAGTGAGAGCAATACTCCGCAGGACTGGGTTTATTGTCACTGTCAAGTTGTAATTTAATCACATAATAAATTAATTTATCCCTAGAGTTGTTAAAATAAAACAAATTTGGAAAGACATTTTTGCCTTCAATATGCTATTAAAGTTGTCTCCTGGCTTTATTGCTTAAAAATGTCTTGCAAGCAGACAGTTGAAAATGATCCTATCCTTTTTATTTTCCTTTAGAATTACAAATACGTATTCTGTCTCTGAGTGGAGTCTTACTTCAGCGGCTCACGGTGATAGGCTAATACTCTGGAACAGATCACATACTCAAAAATGTCAACTGTAATGGAAAACAGAAAACTCCAAGAAGAGGAAGTTGACCAGCGGTGTATGAGAAGTCTTAGACTCTCCAGGTTCTTCTGCAGCTGCCACACCTCAGGTAGGAGCATCACGCTGCTCTTGGGAGTCTGTTCTGTGTCACTTAGCTGCCATTCATCAGACATAAACCTCCAGATAAACAGCATAATGTCAGTTCTTTTTGCCAGCCTAAGATAACAGTTTTTTATTACTGGCACTCTGCTGGAAAGCTTTTCCTTCCGTCTTCCTTAACAGTCTAAAATGTTAGAGGATCTAGTCTAAAAGTTATTAAAGTTTTGCAGCAGGGGATACCACCTGTGTGTCCCTGCTTCTTCTGGCAAAGCCTTTCTCACTCAGCTGTTCAAAAGGTTCAAAAATATACATTATTTTTTCCTCTCATTGCTTGTCAGGCAGAGACAAAAGGGATTAGTAAACAGTAACTTCTGCCATCAAAACTGGAATTGAAATCTCACATCAGTTGCTAAAGCAAACTTTCGAATCTCTATTTTGAGTAGTAGTAGTGAGTTTCTTGATAATTAAACCCGCAGTAATATGTTAAAATACTTCCAAAAAATTGATAGTACAGGGATATGTTGTTTACCTATTAAAATAGCGAAATGTAGAAGTTGGGTAACATGCAAAACTTCCTCATCTAGTTTCTAGTGCAACTGTCTGAATAGTATTAATCGAGTATTCCTTTAGAAATTCTTACACCTTTCAAAAACTATGTAAAACAAGCATTATGAAATGAAAGTGATATTTCACAAATGCTTTACTATTCGTCAGTGTCATTTACGTGAATTAGTTTGTATTTATTTCAGTAAGCATGGTGCCTTAAACAGCCTTGGATGATGAGGTCTTGCAGGTTTTGGGGGTATAACTACTCATTTGTCTGATTGCAGACAAGTAGCATTGCTCTGGTATCTTCATTGATCACATAAGTCTGTGTTTAAAAACTGCATTTAAATTGAATAGTCTTTCCTCAATAAAAAAATTTTGTGTCTGATATTGAGTTAATATATGAACAGGTAGAGAAGCTGTACAATGGTTTCATTGGTGTTGGCACTGACATAGTGTAAATTTCATTTTACCTAAAGTTCTTGTTATCTGTAATTTGTGAGACTATAAAAAGTTGTTCTAAATTATCTCAGTAGTGTGTAGTGCAACAGCTTCATGCTTTCCTGACTCAAAATTCAGGCTAGATTGAGAATAAGGTATAATATCAATTTGCAGAGAGAGGTTTTAAAATGCCGTATGGTTTACTGAACTTTGTTCTTGCAGCTATAAAATCCTTCCCTACTTTAAAAGCACACAGACACATAAAAAAATAGAATACATTGTTAACCAAAATAGATGGAGAAGAATTGGACAGAATGATCAGATGTGCTTTATCCCTTTCAAACCAAAGCTTTGAACTGGCTTGCAAACAACTTGACGTTGAGCTGCCACTCTATAATTCCTGTAAAAGTATCAGAAAACCGGCTAACCTTGCTTGTGTTAAGAACCAGAGTGCATATGTGAAATAATTAAATTTCTGTGTGGCTACAGTAACTTGCGCAATTACTAATTCTTTCACACAGATACAGTTTGGATATATGTGAAAGACATTGAGGGGCTGGGGTGTGTCCAAAGAAGAGCGATGAAGCTGGTGAAGGGTCTAGAGCACAAGTCTTATGAGGAGCGACTGAGGGAGCTGGGGTTGTTTAGTCTGGAGTAAGGGAGGCTCAAGGGAGACCTTATCGCCTTCTACAACTACCTGAAAGGAGGTTGTAATGAGGTGGATGTTGGTCCCCTTTCCCAAGTAATAAGTGATAGGACAAGAGAAAATGGCCTTAAGTTGTGGCAGGGCAGGTTTAAATATTAGAAAGAAATTCTTCACTGAAAGGGCTGTCAGGCATTGGAACCAGCTGACCAAGGAAGTGGTGGAGTCACCAACTCTGGGTGTATTTGGAAGACGTGTAGATGTAGCACTTAAGGACGTGATTTAGTTGTGGTGTTGGCAGTGCTACGTTTATGGTTGGACTCAATGATCTTAAAGGTCTTTACCACACAGAATCACCTAGGTTGGAAGTGTAGACAGAGCAGCACATGCAGTAGATTTGTCTCATCTATTTCTTCTTTATTTTATTTTTTTATTATTTTTTTTTCCTTACGGAGCAAATGGTTTCTACACTGTAGCTGGCAGATAACATTCGGTAGGCTAACCACTTCTATCAAGTTAGGGAAACAAGATGCTTTTAGTGGTTTTACAGTATGTGCACATAACCTGCTTTTCAGTTAATTGGGGACAGAAAAAGTAATCAGAATTTAAATTTGCCAAAACTCACTGTTGGGACTTGCACTTAAAAGCCCTAAAACTTCCATATGCATATATTGTTCTGCCGTTAAAATGGTTCACAAGTTTAATCACCAACTAGAATTGATTTTGCAGCTCAAATGGGACCAACACATGGCTGCAACCTCTTGTCAGTTCTCCCTGTGAACCTTTGTTCACTGTAGCTGTGAGTTTTAACAGAGTGGAAAATACCTGAATGTGTCTGAAGTAAAGGTCTCCAAGTTGTTTCTGTCCTAAGGACACTGACTTTTCCATAAGTGCACATAATTCAAAAAGTTTAATTGTAACTAAACTGATGTGGTTAGCTCAATTCCTCAGTCTGTGATGCGTGGCAATAACAAAATTGTCAGATGTGTTGATCTGATTATAGCAACAAAGTAGATTTCCTGTAACATCTTGTCCTGTGCTTGTTTACTGTCTTACAATTTTTTTTAGGAGAATGGACCTAATTGAAAATGGTACAGCCTTTCAGGAAAGTACATCTTACTTGATATGATAAACTTTGTTGGCTAATGCCAATGAGCTTTAGTCCATTTGAGGTCATTACTAATTGTTCCTTGGGTAGTTTACAGAAACAGTATCATCTTTCAGTAACATGTTAGCAGTTGGCTGGCCTAACATTCTTTTTTTTTCATCCTTTTCCCCCAAAAGAACAAGAGAATACTATTTGGTCAAGCCCTGATAAATCAATAACTTAATGCAGTTAGTTACACTTACTTAGTGCAGTTAATATTAAGAGCTTGTAGGAGTTTCTTTGTATTTACTTCTTTATTCCCTCATCAGCCATTAAAGAACATTCTCATTTTCCACATGAAAGCATCAGGAGCAATTTCACAGCGCAGACCCAGCAAACTGAACACCACAAGATTAACGGACTATACTACCTTGCGTTGCTAGTTTGGCTCTGCCTTTAGGATTTAAATTTGTACTACCCTTCTGAACAACCAAAAACTAACTGCATCCCAAATGCTTCACAGGGAAAGTTTGTTCAATTTCTTCCTCTCTTAGATTGCATGGTCAAAGTAATTTCTCTTAAATTAAGTGTCATTTGGTTGCATTAATCAGAAGAACTTCAGATTTTAATAAGCAAAGTTATTTTAAACTAAAACTATCAGGATGGGTTAAAAAAATCCCAAACAAACGAACAAACAAAACCCAACTAAAACCAACTGCAAAGTCTCAAGGCACAAGAAATGGAGGTAATAGCATAATAAACATATAATCACATCCAAACATCCTAAATTTTTCACTCCTGCTAAAATATAAACTGAGTTGGAAATTTGAAACTGGCAATTTCAGTGGGAAATAAAATCTTGAATTATATTTCACGTCATAATTCAAAATATTGAATAATGTTTTTTAGGCCCCTACAAGAAGGCATTTAGTTTTAACAAACCTTATTTTGAATGTAATCAAATACTATAAATGTGAACTATCCACGAAAGTATTGAAAAACCATGGGTGACCTTTGCACGTGATTGAATGCATGGAAACTTTCATGAGATGGTCCAGACAATTAGAAAATAGTTTCTTCTTCCAGAGAAACTTTTTATATTTAGTACCACTGATCAAAGATAAAATAGTAACTCAAGTTTCCTAACTTCATTTTGTGAAATAGCAGCCTGACTTATAATTACCATTTTAAAACACTTGTTCTTGTGTCGCCATTTCTTAGTCCTGCCCTTTATATGGAACAAATGTTTTTAAATACAAAAATATTGCACTCATTATTTAAAATGACATTTTGTTATTTGAGTAGGACTGAAGAGCTATGTTCTCTAATGGCCATTTAGTTGTTTCTAGGTTTTCCATGCATCTATCAGTCTCCTCCTTGAACTACATGTTTTTCTAACCTGCATACCAAGGCTTCTTTTTTAAGTTAACAATTGTGACTTCGAACGTCACATTAGTATTTTTGTTTCTGTTGTGCTGCTTTGATATTGGCAGGAATCAGTTCAAAAGAATGCTATGAAGCCTTCATTAAGGGACTGTGATACTCAGGCTCTGGGAATTCAGCCGGGGGAATCAATTGGTGAAATATTCAAAGAGGAAAAGTGTTCTGCCTTGTTTATTTTCACATACACCAGGCTGCCGAGACATACAGGTGGAGAGCCTGGGCCTAGACTTTGTGGTTGTGTTCAGTAAAATCTCTGTCTTGTATTTCCTTAAGACTTGAATGCTGTCGTATTAGATTATACTCCAAGGGTGATAAACCATGAGGTATGGTGGTTTCAAGTAAAGGCTCTTAGAATTTTGTTGATGTATCCCGTATAGTGGAAGTAGAGCATGGGCAAGACCAGGGAACAACCTGTGCGTGTAGGACGGGTATATGCAGAAAAAAATGCTCTAGGGCACTCGGCTGGGGGAAGCACTATGTGTTGGAAATAAATGTGTAACTAGCAGGCCATTCCTGAGTAAGAAGAATAGTAAAAGGTATTGAAAGACCAATTCTTTATAAAGCATATTGCCGGAAACTTCATGGTTATCCTATATAATTGAGGATCCACGTTTCAGTGAATTATGCCTAAATGACATCTTAGAAAGGATATAGTAGTAATCAAAGGATCAAGAAGTAATAATCCTATGGCAATATTTTAACTGACTAAACAGCTTGCTGTAGCTAAACTTATTAGTAACCTGATAAGCGTGCAGGTAACTAATTGTAGGTACTTAATTATGAAATGTAAACATTAGAATTTGTCTCATAGTTATCTTTTAAACTGAGGGGATTTCTTTCATCAACCTGGGACTAAGTGGAAGGGAAAAACCCGTCTATTATCCACTGTCTGTATTTGTGTATAATTTTACCTGATTTAATCTTGTACTAAACACTGTTACTTTATATGTTGAAACCTAGTTACTTAGAAACGCTTTCTTGAACAGCTATAGCAAATACACATCAATGTTGCCCATTTTCCCTAGGCAGCCTTTTGTCTGTTTTTGTAGCCCACTCATAGCTGGGATGCTCCTGGTTGTGCCCTCCATTTAAAACAAGAAACAGCCATAGTTAGCTGCAGGGCAAGAAAAACGTTTTTGGGTTACTTTATTTTATTTCAGCTGTGATTTTTCTCTTCTCTAACAAGAGTCTGTGAGCACATGCAGAAACCGTAATAATGAAATCTTTGATGTTACCAGTTTGATTCTCTTAGATGTGACTGCCCCTGACAGCACTGGTTTCCTCTGTCATTTTCCATGCTACTCAGTGTCTCCAAACATCTCTCAGTCCCTATCCACAGGCATTCCAGGTCTTGCAGGTTCTGGTTTGGCTTTAAAACACACACACACACACAAATCCTCTTAAAGGAAAGCCCTGAAAGAACCAAGTTGTTTGACTCGTAGTTTTCCCCTTACGTGTTGTGTTTTCTGCTCTTGTTGGCTCAGTTGCATCTCTGAGCTTTACCTTCTCTACATTATTTTTCTCTGCCATAAATGCATGATGATGCAAGTTAAGGGATGTGAACTGTGAACTTGAAGTTTCTATTTGTTTACTGCAACAGCTGTATGAAGTACATGGACAGGGGTAGGAAATGGAAAGAGTCAATACTATGGAGTACAGTATGCAAGCATAGGCATGTGAGCAAAATTCCAGATTCCTTCCAAATGTTTCTACATTTGGGATGGGAAGATTTAGATGAAGCTGGGTCAGGAGAAAAGCAGATACAGCAGAAGAGCTGTAATAATGCAGTGAATCCGGGTTTCTATGACTCTTTTCTTAAAAGTAAACTTGTTTGAATTTTACAGGAGACTGTGTTATTCAAGACTCTTTACTGAAACCTGGTATCTATGCCATCTATTTATATATTTATATATCTATAATATCTACATTTGGACAATTAAGTGTTGTGCCCAGTACCACAAAACGTAGCATGTTGAGTCACTTTGCAGTGGTGTAGCTAAGGAGCAAGCCAGCAGACTATACGCTTTCAGGAATGGACTGTGCTGTTTGCTTTCCACAGAAGATTCCTGTCTGTGGTTCAGAAGTGCTTAGAAGTCTTCAGTCCTTTGTGATGGTGAAGTGGAATAGAAGTTGGTCAATAGAGATGTCATCCAAAGTTCTTAAAATGTAGCCATAAAATACTAATAATACCTCAATGAAATGTGGAGTCTTCTACCACAAATATTTCCTTATTTGGAAAAGCTGCATGGCTATTCGTTGCCACTATAAAAATAAATTCTGGGTAAATTTAACGTGCCACTTTCTTTGCAAAAATCTGGAAACAGTTTTATATTTTGTAGAAGAAGGTTGACAAATTTGTCTATAAAAACTGAACTGATATCAGTAACCAACATAAACTCCTTCATCCTTTACTTCAGTTCAGCTGTACAACACACCTCTCACCTTATTTCACTTTTCAGCTTGATCTCTCAGTTCTTGATTTGTGTGAATAGTATTTTTTTAATAACTCATTGAAACTGCTGGGCTTAACCATTGCCCTTCTGATGATGCCTACACAAAGCTCTTGGCTTGCTTTATCATATATTTTCCAATAAATCCATAGATGCCT
>NW_010164579.1:62051-158115 GCF_000695765.1 Mesitornis unicolor | reverse complement strand
GAGGGGTGGGGGGGGGGGGGGCGGGGACAGAGAACCTTCAAAAGAAAGAAAAAATCTTTAGCTTAAAAATAAATATTTAATGTTTTAAACTTTATGTTACGAACAAGAACATACTGGTTCTCTCAGTAGGTGAATGATACAGAACCCATGGAATTTCCTTCACTTCCTTTTTGCTCCAGCCTGTGTGGGTGCTGGATATATTTACAAATGTTGTTCTTAGGAAGCAGAGAGTGTAGATCCTCATCAGCTCAATGAGGAGGTCTCACTTCTACTTTATTTGCACAAGTCCATATGGATTGTATATCTTTTTCTTTCTGAACTTGCTCCAAATATATCTTTAATAAACACATACATGTGCAATATACAAGCTATAAAAAGAAATACAATATATGAATGCTGTATATAGCCTTTGTGAAATTGTTCAAATTTTCTGTTTGCGTACAGACTTTCTATAAAATTACTCTTGAGCTCTATAGAAAAAGGTGAAGATTTATGCTGGGGAAAACTCATCTGTTGTGTTCTCTGCTTCCTGCAACTCAAGGTCTATCAAAGTATAAGTTTGTAAATGTACAAAACCTGGCAATAAAAATTAATTGTCACATGTGGAACAGCAAAATTATTCGTTATTTTCTCAAACTTCTGTAGAACTCAAAGTTCTGAAGGATTTTCAAGCTCATGTTGTTGAAGCATACGTACTTTTTATATTGGCAGTCCCCACCCCCATTTTTATTCAGGCAGGATATTTTGCTGAGACTTTTTCTGCACAGCATTACAACCTACTGCCTGTTGCCCATACATTGTTTATATGTATTGTTTGCCTCTGTACTAATACCAGCTTTGGGCAAGGTACATCGTTATTTGGCCTGTGTTCACCTTGCCTCAGGGTCTATAATTCTGCCAGTTTCTATTGGTTTGGTGATTGACTTTAAATAGTGTGTAATGACATTGCTGGTTGGCATACAGATTATTTCTGCTTGTATTATATAGCCAGACCCCTAAAGAATGAATTCTTATATTTCATGATTTACTTACATCAAATTATCAAGGGTGAATTGTGCCTTAACAGCCTGATTAATTTTTATGATGAAATTACTGTCCCTGTAGGAAAACAGTAGATGTCATTTACCTTAATATTAGGAAGGCTTTTAATACAGTCTACTGTAGTATCATGGCATCCCAATTGGGGATAAATAGACTGGATGAGTAGACTATAAGGGAAATACCTGACTGGTCCCTGGGGCTCAAACTGTACTGGTAAATAGCAGTCTGACTTGACAGCTGGCTGGAGTGGTGTTCTTCTAAGGCTGATACTGGGCTAGTGTTCTTGGACACTTTCATTGCCATCCCAGGTGATGGGACAGAAACTGGAAATCTGGGGATGACACAGATTAATATGCTAGAGGGCAGGACATCGTTATTATAAGTTACCATTTTAAGTATGTATGTGTCTGTTTATGTGGCAAGAATTTATTTCTGAACTGTCCTGCATTTTTGTTTTTTAGGGGTTTCTTTGTTTTGTTTAGGTAACTAATCGAAAATGAATGTGTTTCAGTCAAGCATTTCAGATCACTTAAAATCAAGTCTTTATTTCATCTTGGGTTTTTTTTTAGTTGTTGTTCCTCCCACCCCACTCCCATCTGGTGTACTCAGCTGAATAAGCCATTATTTTTATGCCTTTAATCATTATTATAGAGAAAACTTGTTTGATGCTAAATAAGTAAGTCCATTGCCATTACTTCCCAACAGAAGACTTAAGTTTCAATGGTCAGTATGTTAAAAGGCCAACAATTTTCCATCCTGTAGAAAGCCAAGAGTACCTTTTTTAGTACTCTCTGCATTTCAGGTACCATCTTAGACTTGTCTGATAGTTGTCGGAGAACAGGAAGTCCTGATAACATTTGGTTTGCTTTACTAAGAATTGGCATTGCAAATAATATGCTGAGAGTTCTGTAAGCAAGATATGCCTGGAGAACATAAGTAACTGAAGAGAAAAGCATTGCTATTGCTTTGAAAACCAATGAAATAATCTTTTCAACTGTATCTGACTTTCGTGAACTCCAAACCCTGTGCTGTGGTCAATAACTTGCTTGTAGGAAGCAATAAGTAGTATGTTGTTGTTCAAATTTAGATAACATTATTCTATTTAACTCTTCAGGTTTGAAGATATTGACAGTTTTCACCAATCTTTTTGTAAGCTGGTGTTTGCAAACAGTTACACTGGGGTATTTGAGGTACTGATCTAGTATCACCTATGTACACATCTGTTATTTTTAGTAGTTTGTTCATTATTGTATAATGCTGATTCTTTAAGGCCTAAAACAATGCCTAATGAAAGGTTGCAAAGGCTCATACTGTGGGGTTTATATCTAGTTTATGCATTTTCTTTTATTAATGTTATGTATCAGTATGCATAATTCTGTGCCATAATGAAAATGTGGAATATCACAGGGTGGAGGGAGGGGAAGGGAATGTAATGGACAACTGAATCAGGCTCATAATTTTTGTTTTGAGAAACCATGGAGTCTGTTTATGAAGAAGCACCTCTACGTTTCTATAGGCTTACACCCTGCAGTTTAATTGCATCTTTAATGGAAATACCTGATTTTGATTTGTTTAATAATGTTGAAATTGTGTGGCATGTGCAGGGGGACTATAGAAGCTCTATATTTTGTATTCTGGAGAGGCTCCCTGTACCCACAGCTTAAGAAAAGCAATGAGGAACTCATTTACTACAACCACATATATAGACCGTATAAATAGATGCAGCAGTGTTTGAGTTTCAGTGATGTATCAGCAGCAAAGCAAATCTACTTTCTAGGGAGACACAGCGAATGTTCAATTCTGCAGTAGTTTGCCAAGAATGTAAATATTTTTATATGGTGGTATACAATATTAGATCATTCTCTGGATTCTTCACCCATTCATTTTGCAGAAAGAATGCAGAGTTTTCAAGCACTCAAAATGCATACTGAGATGATCCCTAGTTTCCATGTTTCAAGTAAAGGCATTGAAGTGAGATATAACCAAGTATTTTACACTAAGAAGTGTCATGCGTTGGCATTGAAGATTAGACCTCTGACGTGTAAGTGAGACATACCCAATTCCTTTATTTTTTTTTTCTCCTAAACCATTATACCCATGTGTTCCCTCTTCCTGAGAAGTGAAGTGTTCAAATTCTGATGCATTGTCGTATTCCTCTCAAAGTGTTTTATGATTTTCAAAGTTGGATTGTAAAACATTGAAACATGGGTGTACTGCCTGCTCCTCTGGGGGAGAATAAAGTAATGGTGTTGTTATACTTACACCATTGTAAATGAAGTGTGAAAAGCACGTTCTGAATGAAGAAGGTGAAGGCAACTAAACTTAAAGGCAAGATAAGCATATAATCAGTTTAATAAATAATTTCTTTGCCTGATATGTTGCTTTATAGTGATGCAAAATAATTGCATCATGTAGGAGTCATGGCCCCTTAAAAAAATGTTAGTGTCTTGTCTTCTGCAGATGTACAGCCTGTTGATATATGGAAGCATAAGAACCTAAGCAGCTAAACAGGAAAATGGGCCTCAGTGTGAATGAAGAGGCAGAGCCAGCAAGTGTTTATTTGATGTTGAAGACCCAGCAAGTGCTAGATTATGCAGTGAATTAGGCTTGGATGACACATGAGACACATTTGTCCTTCTCTTTTTCTCTCTATTCCTGAAAAAGGTGTGAATGAGAGTGGCAGTCAATACTGTTCGTTTAGTATAGATTTATATCCTTGCAGAAACAGCAAATGGCTACTTGGGAAGCCTTCTTTTGGGGCACACTTACTAGAGGTGCATAGATAATGAGTTAGTTACATGATGCAATCTCATCTCGCTGTTTGTGTTTCCTCAGTTGCATCAGAAGCTAAAAAGCTATATTAAGTAAAATAAATGTTCCATGTAAGTAATTGCTGTGTTTATGCCAGGGACACTGAAGGACTGCATGGAAGAGAAGATCATGTCTCTGATACAGATGGGATGAGATATACATCTCTTTATTAAGATGTCGTACAGAATATGGAAAAAGTTAGGGGACTACTGCACTATAATGAACTTGCTTTCAGAAATTTACTGAAAGCAGCTATTTACTGAGGATATCAGTTGCAGCCCTCTGGAATTGAGGTCAAAGAGAGCTGATTATTGCCATCCCAGAATTAGGATTCTCAATAACTTTGCAGCACTACTGAGCACCTACTGTTTAACCCTAAATGACATTTATTAAGTTTGTGCAGCCAGTGGACTGACAGAGTCACATCCTCATTATTAAATGTGCGATTTTCTAATCTTGCATCATCTCAGTGCTTTATTTAAAACTGAAATCAATATTAATGGTGCAGAGGGCTTTTTTCCCCAACTCTTTCATAAATCTCATGAGTGCTTCTTAGTTTTCAAGCACCTTTAGTGCAGACAGCGAGTATAATACATCTACAACAAGAAGACAGTCTCAAGGAAATTGCTTTAAGTTCTTTAAAATCTAGGAAAGAGCCAAGTTTGTCATACTGTTTTTGCATCTTCCCAAAAGGAGATTTCTGTCTTGTATATGGAAGTAAACAGTTACTGAAAAATGTTGCTATGCTGCAATGTGTGATGTAATATTAAAAGAACAAAATAAGAAATTCCTATTCTTGATCACTAATGTAACAACTTAGTAGTCATTGTACAGTGTTGTTACCAAGTAATTACAGAGTTAATAACTGGAATAATATCATAAAAATAGTATAATGAAGATTTCAGAAGTCAAGTGAGAATAAGTGAAAGATAGAGCACAAATTATTTCGATAGTGTGTGCTGCCCGAAGAAGGCACAACATCAGATGCGTCAATTTAAACCCTGCATGAAACAGTGAAATAATGTCCTCTTTAAAAATCTAAAGTCAGTGAAATAGTCTGTAATATACTCTGCTTTTGCATTATCCTAAAATTAGAAAGCAAAAGAACCCTGTTTCAGTCGTATTTTTTTGTTTTGTTGTGGGTTTTTTATCCTTTCTTTGTTTTTCTTTTTCTAAACCAGGAATTTGGGAAACAATAAGCTAAAGCCATCTGGGAGTTCTTTATGTGTGTGTCTAGAAGCTAGAGGATGAAATAGGTATTATTTTAAACTGTATACATTAAGACTAAAAATAAAATGAGAAAGAAATAATGGCATTTCGTATAGAGAAAATGAAGACTTTTAGGCCTGGAAGTCTCTGTAATGAATCAATCAAAATGGAGTTAGTGGGTAGAAGGAT
Source organism: Mesitornis unicolor (assembly GCF_000695765.1). Classification (NCBI taxonomy): domain Eukaryota; kingdom Metazoa; phylum Chordata; class Aves; order Mesitornithiformes; family Mesitornithidae; genus Mesitornis; species Mesitornis unicolor. The sequence continues at coordinate 152,865 of NW_010164579.1, read as the reverse complement.
TAAAGGACTGTAATAAGACCATGCTACCCACAACAGGAAAGGCTGGGGAAAGAAGAAATACTATATGATAAGACAAGTAAGGTATGTATGGATAATAACACTGTGATGATGGCTGATAACACCTCCATAATATTAATTTGAAAACCTTTGAGACATTGTGGAAATAATAGCTGTTGCAAATTACTGCTTCCTGAATCATATCAGGAACAGCTTAAGCACAAATCTGGCTGTAGCAAAGCTAATGCAAATACCAACCTGAGTAAATAAGAAATAGTTGGTACACAAACATCTCCCTAATCTGGGAATTGAACCAATTACTACTAAAGAGACAGACATGATTTCAACAGCTTTTGTTCTAAACAGAAACTGACTGACATGGGGAAATGGATTGGATCAACCTTAGCACAGAGGATAAAACATTAAGGCAGAGATGCGCATAAAATTAGCCACGGATATTGATATATTCTTTTAATGCACTTATTACAGTTCCACCAACTGGGACAGGGTGGAGTCTTTAAGAAGCATTGGGTTATAAATGCTTTTGTAGCATAATAGTTGAACAGTCAAGTGTGATTAGGAAATTAAGTACGGTATTTGGGATCTAATTCTGTGGAGACTTTCTGCTTGCTAATTCTCTTGAATGTAACTGCTTGATTAGTAGCTTCCAGTGGCATGTCCTACCTTTGCAAATAATACTGTAAACAGAGCATTTAATGAAGTTTAAGTATATCATAAAGCTGGTGCATGATTTTATGGATTTGGTTGAGAATATGAAACGCGGCAAAGTGAAGCTGGAGGAAAAATTGCTGACATTTCAGAAAAACACAGGCAGTAAGATGCCAGACCAGATGAAACAGAGGAAAATGGAGAGGAAAATGAGAAATAAATGAAGAGGTAGTGGGAGGAGCCAGTCCGGTCACAGGCTGGAAGACAGAGTTTCTCCTTTAACTCTATGGTGAAGCATTTGTAAGGGAACAATTGCAGAGGAGAGAACAGGAAAGTTCTTACTAGGTCCCCTAGATTTTGTTATTAAAGGAATTTGTGAAGGTTTTGGGTGAAAAAATTGAAGAAAGACAAGATAGAAGTAAACCATCTGATCAGAAGGGCAGACCACTTTTCCTAGTGTAAACAAGCAGTACAGATCATATTTTCTAGTACACTTCCCAAGACATCTGTTATTGAACACTGCTGGAAACAGAGTATGAGATCTGGCCTATTACAACAGGCTTATAATCTTATTGAAAAGCTCGCCATAAAATGTGTTGTCAGGAGACAGGACATGTCACGTTAACCCTGAATCTTAATGCTCAACAGGAAAACATTGAAACAGTGGCGATGAGTTTTATAGCAAAATACTTGAAGCACTGTGTACCCAAGAATGTCATCAATATAAAACATTGTCAGCATCTCCTTAATACATTTTACTCTACAATTTTTTTAACTATTTCTTTTTACTGCAGTAATTTACAGGTAGGCAGATGAGTTTCTAGTGGTCATCTTTCTTCTTACTAGTGGCAAAATCAGTATTATTTCTTTCTTTCCAAGTGTGTTGGCTTTATCTCAACTTTCTTTTAAAGAAAATACTTTGCAAAAGGAAGTAACCATTTTTAATCCCATTTTTCAACTGAGACAAAGTGAGTCATGAGTTAATTCAGTGAACCACAGAATATTCCTTGCAGTGAGGTACAGATAAAACTGGTGACAGAACATAGACCTCCTCGAGCTCAGCTCCCCTTCCTCTTGCCTACAGTGAACGATTATCCACAACTGACTCTGAACACAGCTTGTAACAAACAGTCCTATTTGGAATATAGTGGAGACTTATTTCGGGTATTTAATGATGCAACATGACATGGAAAAGATGCTCTTCACAAAAGACTCGTGCCAGTGGCTTGCACCATGCGGGTGCAGATGTTCAGCGGAGCGGCAGTGAGATGTTCACCATAGTTCTGAGTTCTGCCTAGCAGATCCCCTCCAAACGTGTCAGCTCCTACCGCTTGTCCATTATGTTCCTGTTTGGCAGAAAGGCAATTGCTGCTGTGCTGACATTCATCACTGAGCTTTTTACCTTGGGTCTGCCATTCTTATGCTGACATGCTTATCTGAAATCAGCATGGGGATGTATCAGACCTGGTGAGGGCTTTTTTCCCCCCCAAGATGCTTTTTCTTCTCCTGTAGTATTTTATTCCTTTCTGTGCCTGAAACTTGGTAAGAAATAGGGTCAATAGCAAAATAACAAAAGTAAGGAAAAGGCTGCAAAGATATATATTGGGTTTTGTTCCTCCTTTTTCCCTCACTCCCTTCATGTAATCAACTGAAATACAGATTTCAGTGTACGATACTGCAGGAGGTCTAGTAGCTCATTTCTACCTTCTTTAAGCAGTCAGTCATTTTATTTCAGTGGCAGGTGTTGGTGTATACCCACAGCAGCAGTCCTTTGGTGTGGTGGGGGGGCTGTTTTTGTTTGCTGGGGATGGGGTGGAGTTGGTGTTGCTTTTCTAGAGGAGGTGGCGATTTGAGTATTATGGAAGTGTTGCATTACGGTTTCTATATCACCGTCATGTGGCAGATTAGAAAATGCTGGCTAGCTAGTTTTGTATGTAAAACACGGGCACTGAAAGCACCTCTGCTGATGAAAAGTGATTTTTGCATATCTCTTGAATCTTCATACTCCAATCTTCATACTCCTTTCAGTAGGAATGACATTTGAAAAAAGAGTGGATCAAATTTTCAGACATACTGAATATCTAGTGTCTGTTAACTTCAAGTTATCTTGGGGCTGTTCAAAAATGCTGATTATTAGGACCTGAATATGTAAGGTATCTCTTTTCAGTAGCAGCTGAGACAAGCTGTCTCTAAATCTTTGCGTTGTCTCTACTTACATGTTCTAAAGTCTGTAAATACACCTATTTTAATACATTTATTACATATACTAGTACTGTGTTTCACTACTTAAACATTTTTAATCCTTTTAAAAATTTCCTTTACTGAGCTATTGTCGGATAATGTATTGCGTTCATGTGACAGAGTTTTGGTGTCAGGGGAGGGGTAGCTCTTGTGAGAAGGAAGCTTCCCGAAGTCGAACTCACCTCTGGCCAATGCCAAGCCAATCAGTGCTGGTGGTAGGACCTCTGTGATAACATATTTAAGAGGGGTGCAGTACATGGAGGGGATGGGCAGCACAGCCCCAGCCCCAGGCAGAGCGTAGCAGCCCAGGAATTGGGAGCTTTTCAGGAGCCAGTGGAAGAAACCTGCAGCAGACAGGGGAGTGGGATGTGAGAGAAACAACTCCACAGACACCAAGGTCAGTGAAGAAGGGGGTGGAAGGGGGAGGTGTGCTGGAGCAGAGATTTCCCTGCAAGCTGCACCCTGTGGGACGGACCCATTCTGGAGAAATTCATGAAGAAGTGCAGCCCATGGGAAGGACTCACATTGGAGAAGTTTATGGAGGACTGTCTCCTGTGGGAGGGACCCCACGCCAGAGCAGGGGAAGAGTGTGAGGGGTCCTCCCTCTGAGGAGGAAGGAGTGGCAGAAAAACTCGTGATGAACAGACCACAACACCCATTCACCGTACCCTGCACTGCTGCGTGGGAGGAGGTAAAGAAATCAGGAGCAAGGTTTAGCCCTGGAAGAAGGAAGGGGTAGGGGAAGGTGTTTTTAAAACTTGTTTTTATTTCTCACTATCCTGCTCTGACTTGTTTGTTAACAAATTAAATTGATTTTTTTTCCCCAAGTTGAGTCTGTTTTACCCATGACCATAATTGGTGAGTGATCCATCCATGTCCTTCTCTTGATTCAGGAGCCTTTTGTTATATTTTCTCATCCCTATCCCACTGGAGGGAGAAATGAGTGAGCAGCTGCATGGTGCTTAGCTGCTGGCTAGGCCTAAACTGTGATAGGTGACCAGTTTAATTCTTAAATTAAGTTCAACTCATGGCACAAGTAAACTACTTGTAACCTCAGAAAGAGGGGCAGCATCCATACTTCAAGCATCTATATGCTATTGTAGTGAATATCTTATAATATCTAGAATAGTAGGTGCAGAAACTGCAGATGCATATGTGTATGACTCTGTATGCATAGTGAACAGAAAATCTATCTGAAAAGAAACATGCAGGACCTCTTCTATTGTGCATTTTTTGCTCTCTAAATTTGGTACGGAATTATTCTCTTTTGAATCAAACCCTAACATCTAAGTTACCGTTTTAAGAAAAATGCCTCTACAATTTCTGACAATGAGCAACTGACAGTGTTAACTTGTCACGCAAAATGAAGTGATAACTGATGTATTGTTGTCCAAGTCTGCAATAGGCGTCTGAGCTGAAAGCAAGGGCTCTGCGAGAGGTGTGAAATATGCTTTTTATCACTGTGTTCTCCCTCAGTCAAAGTACTAAGGATAAATGTCTGAGTGTTTATACTAATTTTTTGTGCTGATCAGACATCCATTGCTCCTTCAAATCTGTTTTCAGGAACAATTACAGGAATTGCTATTTTGTTCTCCATGTGTTGACATAAATCTTAATAATATTTATGTAAATCAAACACAGAGTAGGAGTTTAATGTGACAGTCTTCCTTCTTCCTGTTTTATAAAAGTTTGGATACTCAATCAGGAAGAAGAAACAACACTGCTTTTGATCATGTGTCATAAACAGTGTATTAAATATTACAAGAAACACGGGAGAAGGATTGGAGAATGGCATACATAAAATATATTTGGACAAGATATTAATTTAGTAATTTTGAATTCTGATTAATAACCTTTTTCAAGAGTTCTCAAGTATAAGCTGTTTGCCTCAAGTTACCATAGATAGTACCTGTGAGTCATCTTGTTCTTTTACTTCCTCTGGTTGAAATTCAAGTAACTGCTATTGAACAGGCAACTGTTGCATTCAGATAGTTGCTAAGGGTCATCTTTTTCGGAAATTACTTTGAAATTAGAATTTTAAAAGCTGTAGAATTATAGGAAAGGATATATTGCTTACATGGAAAACAATGTAATAAAAATCAAAACCTACTATTTATTAGAAATGAATTGACAATAAATAGTGTATCAGAGCCTAGAAATGCATTGCTACAGATACCAGATGTGTTTGTGTTATCTTCTGCCAACTCAGCTTCACGTCTTCCTTTTAGATATGTACTGCATCCTGAGACGAGTTTACTGATTGAAGTCCAATGCTTCTTTGATAAAAAACAGAAAGGAACACAAAATAGAAACATAGCTGGAGAAAACACGAGCATCAACAAACCTTAGCACAAATATTTAGTCTATCTAAAATGACATACTTAAATACATATTTAGGCACCCGTGAAAAAGAGTTCCACTTTATGCTAAAATGAAGTATCATATAGGCAGAAATGTCTTCTATGAAGAACAGGATTTTGTTTTATGATGTTTGCTTAAAAATAAAATAAAACCTCTTGGTAACAGTCAGCCTCTCCCATCTATAATGGTGCTGTGTCGAAGGCTTTTCAGCACAACTAAACTGTACTTAGTTCATGGGTATCGGAGTCAGCAGGCAAAGGGAGTTGTGACAAATATCATAACATTTAGTTATTGATGTATCAATTTGAAAGACAGTGAGAAATGTAAGTGAGGAAAATTAAGTTAGTGAAAAGCTGCTTGTACATTATCTATCTAAGACTGAAATATTTTGTGGGAAGAAGAAAGAGGAAGTGAAAAAAGTGTGCAAAAATGGCAACTAAAGTGATTAAGGGCCTGGATTTACCTCTAGATAGAACACAATAAAAGAAAAGGGAGAAAAGTGATCGTTTAGTTCAGGAGGGAAATGAATGAGAGGCAGAGGTTTGTGCAAACTAATGGTATGACTGGGTACACTGTGTGCTCATGTTTGCACTTACTGATTTTAAAAGACCATGCTTTAAAAATAAATACAAGTGTTTAAAAATTTATACTTTTTCTGCATGGTAGATAATGAGCTCATGAAACTTGCTGCCACAATGTATAATTAAATTCAAGAGTTTAATGGGTTTGGGTTTTGGTTTGTTTGTCTATACTTTTTTAAAAAAACTTTGTTAATGTGGGTTTTCACCTTAACATAGATGGGAGGGGGGAAAAAGTAGAATGGAAGTAAAACTTGATGTGTTAAACGTGATCAGTTTGAAAACAAACTGCTTTTCTGATTAAGTGTGGAGTAACATATAACAGTGGAAAGACTGCAGACTTAGAAGGCTGAGCAGTAGACGTTAATTTTATTTTTTTTAAACTTGTATTTCCTCAGCACCTGTAGTTACTCTTGGTTTTTCCACGTTAAGGAACTGGAATAAGAAAGGACTCGCATCAGCTTAGTGTCTGAGAGACACCAAACAGTCAGGAGCTGGCATGTGATCAGGACTCCCATTACATTTGTGCTAACATCTGTAACCTTTGTTGCAGACTTCTCTCTGATGAGTTTTGCAGCCATTCTGTTACTGGTCTTAGCAGCTCATTTTGTGTGGAGAGTGGCAGTGTCGGTCAGCAGTGCTACAGTCCATGTTGTGTCATGGTATTATCTTGGCTAGAAACCACTTGCCTATGGCAGAGCGTTTTGTTTTATTTCAGGAGCAGCATATATACTTTTATGGAGTTGGGGGTGTGGTAGGGCCTTTAAACAATAAGGTGAGGGCTTGGTGAAACTGTACAGTCAAGTGGAAAATGTTACATCTGCCTAGCCCCATGGTGATCCCTGGGTAGGACAAGAGAAACCTTCATGTCAGAATTCTTGTACGTACAGTGGCTACATAGAATCCAGTGTTTTTATTTATATATATGTGAGTGTGTGTATAATGTATGTACAGTCTAGCATTGCAGGAGGTAGGATGTAGCAAGTATGTAGAAAAGGGGTGTTTCCATCTGTGCAGTTATAGCTGGATTCCTGACGCAGGCAGGCAGAGGCACAGAGCCGGCCTTAGCAAGCAGGGCTGGGCCACAGCTGCTGGGCTTTGGGAAGAGGCTGCAGACCTTCAGCGCTGTTACTCCACAGTTGTAAGATAAGTGTCATTCAATCCCAGCAATTTTGGTGGCTGCATTGTCAGAGCGGCTGTTAAAGGCAGTGGGTCAATGTGCTGATGTGACCGCTATACATTCAAGCAAGTGCTTAAACTGTTCTAAAGTGCTTAAACCCTTTCAGCTCATGTCATATTTGTGAGTTGCCTGTTGATCAGAGTGGGGTACAAGCAATGTGATTTTTCATATTCAGTAGCATGTTTACAAGTGTAAAGAAAACCTTGGGAGTGGAGAAAGCAAGATTTTTTTTTAATAGGTACTGTAAGAAAACAGCTTAAATTGGACTATATATTTTCTATGCTTTTTTTTTTTAATATTCAGTTGAGCTCAATACAATGTGAAGTGGTTCAGGTATTCAACTAAATGTACCCATGTGCAATAAGTTCTTTACACATTCTAGATTTTAAAATTTTATCAAGGAAAGAATCATCAGCATATGGAATTGCTCATTACAATCCTGCTTATGTTTATTAAAGAGCATGAGAAACACAAATGTTCACTAAATAGTGGAAATGTTGTTTACAGTGGTCTCTGGAAGCTAAGTATCATGAACTTTATATTATTAGTATTGAGCATTAATTTGTGCTGCATCAGTTGAATTTTCAGTGATTTGGACATAGTATTAAACTTTCCCTATGCAGGATTAGGGAGCAGAAAATTCTACCTACTTCATATGCATAACTGATGTGGTATATATGATTAAAAGTATGAAATTATAGGCATACTTTTCAGACAGTACTAGCATAGAAATAGCTTCCTCTGCCATCCTGCTTATGACTGTTGTGAAACCATGGTCGTGCACAATGAAGGAACAGCATTAGAGTAATTCTTTACCAGGATGTGAGGCTGAAAGTTCCCATTTTGCCTTCTCCGTTTCCTTAGTGGTAAAGTAATGAGGCTTCTCCCCTTGGGAGTAATCTTTCCCCTATTGGGGATTGACAGAAAACCTAATTACTTCAAGCATTCCTTGGGACGAGACCTGCTGACAGCAAGTCAAAGTGACTGCCCAGGACACCAGGCAGGATATTGCCGAACAGCATTAGCCCATTGCCCACTCTGCGCTAGAGCTGGGCTAATTACTGCTGCAGGAGATGGGTGTGAGGAAGGGCAGGAGGGGCTGCCTTTCCATCCCACTCTGCTCCTCACTCCACCCACTTCTCCAATAATAACAGGAAAGAGTCTCTCTGTCCCATTTCCATCCCTTCCTTTTCCGGGCCACAGTAGCCCAGCCTCTCTCATAGTTTTGTTGTGCAGAGAAGCCTGGAGCCAGCTCTGTCCTGGAAGATTTATGATTGTGTTTTCAGACTCCAGATTGTCTTTTGATCTGCTGCAGTCTTGAGCAGAGCTCAAGAATTTGGAGCAAGAGAAGGAACATCTGTGCTGTGCATCTAAAATCTTTCTGTATTGCCAGTAGAGTGTCCTTACCAGTGCAAGTGCTTTTCTTATGCAGCAGAGGGACTTCATTGATGAAAGAAAGATTCAGTTTGTTCAGCTCTTGCTCTTCTGGGCAGTAAATTGGTGACTGGGTGCATGCTAATAAATTGCTGTCACAGTGCCAGGAAAGAGGGAATTTGTTTACTGCCAAGTCCAGAGTTCGTAAAAACTCCATAGTACTTCATGGTCAGCTATTTCTATCTTCTTTGTACACAGTGGCAACAGTGGTTTCTTGAGTGAATGTCTTCCAGAGCGTGGTCAGTTTGTCCTGCTTAGGAAGCACAGGAGCAGCAGGAGAAAGAAGTTGAAACTGAGTCAACTCACTTTTGTGTCGAGACAAAAGAGGAAACCAAACTGGAGTTAGCACCCTGCACTCCATCACTTCCACGTTGTGCTGCCCAAGGGACTCTTGAACACATGGATTCAAATCTGGCTTGTTACTGGCAAATCCATCTTAGATATATCAAAATGAGAACTGGGGTTATATTTCATTTTTTTATGTATCTGACTCAACAATATCTGAAGAGTTTTTTTTCTGAAATAATATGAACCTGGAAATCAGACATGGTTGCCTCGTGCTCCAGTGGAATTTCTCTTCCATGTACAGCTAAGTTGTACTGATGGGGTGAAGTAATGGAGGTTCAGCACTGGTAGTTTTAACCAAGAGGTGGACCAGACTTTTATAAGCATGAGCAGGGATCACTCTCACCCTGCTGGTACCTGTACAAATGTTTTCTTCTGTCTTTCATCTTTACTTCCCTCTGTGAGCCCTCAGTCTCATTGATTTTAACTTTGTTTGAGTTGCAATCTTGACCTTCTGATGCCCCAGAAATTTACGCTATGTCCTTGTTTGCACTGTGCTTGGAAGATTGCTTCTTTGTGCTGGCATTCAGGAGCATCTTCCTCTTCTCATCCAAACCGGTATCAGTTTTATTATATCCCACAGATATAAATTGTTATGCAGCTGCCTGTGCTGTCCCTGTCTTTGAGTGCTACTCAGATACGTTCTTTCTCTTGAAACACAACCCAGTAAACTGCTCTTTTGTGGCAAAGCTGGTAAAGTTGTCCCCAGTGATAAAAGGGTTTAACAGAGGATTTCCTTTTTTCTTTCTCCTGCTATGATTACAGCTGTATTTGTCTTACAGTTTTTGGTTCCTAATAGGATGACACAACGTGACCAATCTGCGCTTTTATGTCATGCAGTGATATGGGAAAACTCCTTTTGGAGCAGAAAGCTGCTTTCCCAGCAGCCAGTGAGCACCCAGTTCAAAGTTGGACAAGTGTCTTCATACAGAGAGAGCACTTGCTAGCCCAGTCAAAATGGAGATTTTAATGATATATTTAGTGGAAGCCATGAGGGAATGTTTTAGCAGAGATTATCACTAACTAAATTAAAGACTGATAATGTAATTTTGCTTCCAAAGTTGATGAGAGTTGCATCCTTCCTCTCTACATTAGTTAGAAAAAATGCTTTTAATACAAATTATATTCTGGCACTGGAGAAGTGTCCCACAGTATTTTTTTCATTCCATTGATTAGAGAGCAGCAGTGCACAGAAGCGACAGCTATACCATTAGGGCATGTTCGTGACTAAGATAAGATAAGTAGATCTTTATGTTAACACTACCTCTTCTGTAATGTCACATAGAGAGTGCACTCAACAAAATGTCTCTTAGCTGTACAGTGTACATCAGGAGCCTCATGACAGTATGATCAGGATTTTGTTACAGATGCCAGGTTACAAAGAATCATTTTTAAAAGCAGGTGTCCATGCAATGTGTGCACCTGTAATGATTTTCCTTAGATGGTGGTGTGGCATTTATCACCACAAAAACTAATCTACTAGTGTAGTGAATGTCATTATACCCATTTCACAGATGATGAATCTGGACGTTGATATACTACAGTTTAGCTTCAGAAGTCAATGGCAGATCAGTCATATGGTAGGTTTACAAAGAACCCTGAAAGACACTAAGCCCAAAGATGTTCCTTCCGTCCAAAATGAGAGCTTTGTAAGCAGCGGTTCTGGCTATGTTATTGTTGTTAAGGTAGAACTTATATCTGTGTGATGAAAAAAACCCTTGAGTTGCCAAATGGCAGGTCACAAATGAAGTTTAAACCTTTCTTTCCCTCTTAGAAAAAAATGTAGCATCCTCCTTAATATTTCAATAATGAGCACAATGTAGAGACAGAGACACTGACCTGTATTCAGAGAGTTAAACCGCAGCCTGGTTTACTGTGACTTCTGTGTTTTTTAGTAAAAAAACCAACTCCCTGAGATCACAGAATCACAGAGTATGAGGAGTTAAAAGGGACCTCGAAAGATCATCCAGTCCAACCCCTGCCAGAGCAGGATCACCAGAGCAGTCACACAGGAACACGTCCAGGTGGGTTTTGAATGTCTGCAGAGAAGGAGACTCCACAACTTCTCTGGGCAGCCTGGGCCATGCTCTGGCACCCTTACAGTAAGGAAGTTTCTCCTCATGTTCAGATGGAACCTCCTATGCTCCAGTTTGTTCCCATTGCCCCTTGTCCTGGCATTGGACATCACAGAGAAGAGCCTGGCTCCTTCCTCCTGACACTGCCCTTTCCAAATTGATCCCCATGAATGAGGTCACCCCTCAGTCTCCTCTGCTCCAAGCTAAAGGGGCCCAGCTCCCTCAGCTGCTCCTCAGCAGGAGATGCTCCACTCCCTCCATCATCTTTGTGGCCCTGCTGGACTCTTTCAAGCAGTTCCTGTCCTTCTGAACTGAGGGTCCAGAACTGGACACAATATTGCAGATGTGGTCTCACCAAGGCAGAGTAGAGGGGGAGGAGAACCTCTCTCAACCTACTAACCACACTCCTTCTCATACACCCCAGGATGCCATTGGCCTTCTTGGCTCAAGGGCACATTGCTGGCTCATGGTCATCCTGCTGTCCACCAACACCCCCAGGTCCTTTCCAGCCACTCGTCCCCAAGCCTGTAGCGCTGCATGGGGTTATTGCGCCCAAAGGGCAGAACCCAGCACTTGGCCTTGTTGAACCTCATACAATTGGCCTCAGCCCAATGAGATGTATGGATCTGAGAACATAAGGGGCTTTGATTAATTTGCTGAGATTTGTGCCTGTAGAGAATACCTGGGAAAACATGAATTTTGAATGCTGCAGAAACAGAAGGGAAATTTAGCCGGCATTTTAATAAGAAACCTTGCAATTAGCTTTATGACTTATTTACATATTTGAGTGCTTGAGGTTAGCAAGAGTCTTGACTCTTTCTTGGGAGATAAATGGTACAGAGAAGGGTTTCAGATATGGGTTGTGTACCAAGGTACAGTCACCTACTCACATTCAGCAAGTACATGCCTGACAAATCCCCAGTGGCATGACAAACAGGGCAGCCCTGCCTTCTCCCATGTCCTCTGTGACTTACAGCTTTATATACCAACCAAGCAAAATCTTGCAGCACATTCACTGATCTGTAGGCAGTCACAGCAAATCACAGCATAGATGTCATTGAAGAGCGTGGACAAAAGCCCTTGATCAGCTACACTGCTTGCTCTACAGTAATTGCAGTGTCTGAGTGTTTTTCAGGGGTATACACAAATAAAGCACATTACTATAATCCACAGATAACACAGCCATTGTCACAGTATGAACACTTAAACCTTGCATTTAAAAAGCGTGCAATTTATAATGTTTGTTATTTTAGCCCTTTTTAAAAACTAAAAGAAATCATGATCACATCGGTAAATCTGATTTCATAAAGATATAATAATAATCTAAGAATCAAAGCATACCGAACAGATTCAGAAATGCAGATATATCAGTCATGGGAATGCACGTGACCAAATAAAGAATATGTACTCAATAGGTGCTTTAAAACATGTGCAAAAGGAATGGCATTAACTGTTGCATGTGTGCTTGGCTGCCCATGAAACATATCTGAATATTATACTCAGTGAGGATAAAAAAGAACTGTGAGCAAATGAAGTCGTATCGCTGGGGCAGAAGCCAATGAAAGAAAAAGGTTTGGTGTTCCTCCTCCTCCTCCCCAGACTGCTAGATGAAGGAGATGATTTTGTAATCAGGAGGGATGGACAGTCAGGAGGGTTTTGGGTGGTGTGGATTTTATTTTTTCTTTTTTTTTTTTGCTCTGGTTTTGTCATTAAAAGACAGAGTGAGAGTACAGGAAGTCATGTATTGTCAGCGAGTCAAAGTAGATTTCAAAGGACAGTGAACACAGAAGAAAAAAGCAGCTAAAAAAGATGTTGGTTGTGCTTTTCTTTTTTTTTTCCCTAACTAAAAAGCTTAAGAGGGAGAGGAAAAGTTCCTTCATCTCAAAAGAAAATAAATTAAGGCATTTGCAGTTTCTGGGGCAGCACAAAAGCTCAGCTGATAGTTGCACATCCTCCCTTGCAGGAGGTCAAGTCTGGGAGTGACCTCAAGAGTTTTCCTCCCTTGACTTCCAGGTGGAAGTACTGCAACCTGGAAGGAGGGGGTTTGCATCGTGCAATCCCACACAATTTATATGGGGAACCCACGAGTTTTGGGATGAATTGGAAGCCCTTTTAGGAGATTGCTTTGCTGTTTGCAGATAATCTGTACATGGCTGCTGGACTGATAGTATTGACTTTAAAAACTGGGAAGGTGAGTAATTTTTTGGCTTCTGGGGTGACTTCAGCAAGAATGAAAGGGGAAATGTCTTACACCCTCATTCCTCTGAATGCCTTGGTTTTTGTTGCTAGTGCTAGTCAGATTGGTTGATTTGTGTAGCACAAATTGTGCTCTACCACAATTGCTCACTGTACCTGTATAGCAGGGAAAAAATGTGATTTATCCTATACTGAGGATCCTGCACTGCAAGGAAGTTGTGACCTTCTGTTCTGCTATTTCCAGCTTTAGTTGGTCAGCAGATTAAAAGGCTGAATTTGGACCATGTGAAGGTCAGGAAAACAAGCTACAATCCTTGAGTTTAAACTGGGTGCTAAGATACCAAAATACGTAATGAAATCAAAAGAATATATACTGAGCAAAATAAAGCTCTACTAACATGGACTCTTCTGGGAAACTTCATCTTTGTAGCTATTTTGCTGGCCTCTTCAGACCCTAACATTGCAGCAGTAGACTGGAGTGAAATAATTCTAACACCTGCTGGGGCTGGAAAACTAGTTTTAACAGACTATTTCTTTTAGCTTGCTAGGTTGAAGATGGACTACATCTTTCACCAGATCAGAAAAGCATACTAATCTGCTTTACAGGGAAGTTTGTGAAAATAAAACAAAAACCAGTTTGTATCAGTATTGGACCTCAAGATTTTTTTCTAACTGGAAGGCATCATTTCACTTAGCATATGAAAGTAATGTATCCTAACTTACTAAACCTTCTCATCTAGATTCAATGCCAGAACAGAGTATTTTGACAGCTCCTGAGTTTTGTTCTAGTACATCAACAGGAAAATAAACTTTTCAGGATTTCTTTTACTGTTTTGGGTACTGTAGTTGAAAGCTAAATTATTTCAACATAAATGTTCTTGAACGAGATTACATAGTTTACAGTTGCTTGGCTGGTAGGTTGGGATATTTTTTCCTCTCCAATGTCAGAGTATAGTTGGCTGAAGGAGACTGTCCTTGCGTGCTATAGATTCATACCAGTCAGTGAGAGCTACCAGGCAATGGCAAGGAATCCTCCACTAGATTTATATCCTAGACACTGGCGCCCACTGGGCAGCTATATAAAGTTCTAGAAAGTGGAAATCTCCATCTGAAACAGTTGGGATTTTTTTCCACAAAACAGAATTATTTATTACTATTATAGTTACTGACAATGAAGTTTTTCTGGTCTGGTTTCTGTCCAGACCCTAAAGAGTTCTCAGTAGTACAGGGTTAGCATTGCAAGGATAATTGAGCATGGTTAGCCTAGCTTTTATCTCCTCTCATATGGGAACACAAGAACCAGAATGTACAAGCATTGGACCACTGAATGCTGGTACTGCTAGGAAAACATGTGTTGTATGAGTCTGTGAGGCACATGTACACAATAGAATACACATGGAGTACATCTTGAAGCATCAGAGCTATTGTAGGATAAGTAATTGCTTCATCTTAAGCTGCTTCCAGATGCACAGCCCACAGTCTTGGCCAGAAGTTCACTCTTTCACCAGCGCCTGGTGAGGAGAATAAAATCTTTGCAGTACAAATGTTGCCACGTTTAGCCGTGTTTTTGTCACCTGAAACAAGATTGCTCTAATCTGTTTTGCATGTGGCTACAGCCTGAGCCCTTTTAGGAATGGAAACTAATACAGAAAGTCACAACTCGCTCAGCGTGTCATTCTGCAGTGAGATCACATTATGCTGGTACTCAGGGTCTGCTGTAACTTTTTGAGTACAGTAGTTATTTTTAACTACCCTGCACCGAGCTGTTGCTATTAGGAGTAGTGGATGTGGTAGCTCAGAGGTACTGTCCCTGAAAAGGCTGCCGTTCTGGAGTTCAGAAGGGAGAGGGGATAAAGCTCGAAGACTGTTGTCATAAATGTGCTGACAGGCCTATTTATTTCTATTTCTAACTCATAGCCTCCAATGAGGTATGGAGTCTCTCTGTTTTGCACCATACTAACAGTGTGGTTGTTACCTGTATGTGATCAGTGATGACAGTGAAATTATCTGCACTGCTTCCTATAGAGTCTTTTTTGCCTAGGGTGTGCTCTGTTGCTCAGTCTGATGATGTGTCCTTTTCCCTTTTTCCCCTGTCCGTAGGAGTTCCAGGAAAAGCTTGCAATGAGCTAGCACTTTCCCCCAAACTACAAAATCTGGGCAACTTTAAGAAAAGCACACTTTATGATTAAAAAAATGAAGTGTAGGTTTTACAAAGGAGAAATACTGCATAGCAGTAGAGGGGGTGAATTAAGGATAGTGCTCTGAAACACTGTAAGAAAGTGTGCTTTTTTCTCCTCTTCTGAAATTTGAAACAAATTGCAGTCTGTCAGGGGACACAGGTGGCAGATGTTGGCTCTGCGCAAAGGTGAAAGAAATCTTTCGGTCTAGCGTCTAAAAAATGTGTCTGTAGCCTCACAGATGAAGAATTTAGCTTCATGATACAATATCAGTATCACTCAACTGAAATTAAGCAGGTTTTTTTTGAAACTATTATATTGTCTTTCAAAAATAGTACAGTCCCTCAAACTTTTGATGGATCTAATGACGTATCTACCTGTAGGAACACCAAAACAGGTAAGGAAGAAGTAGAAATTTCTCTCCAGGTCCCCTGGGCACTGCAGACACACAGAGTGGATGTTCTTTCAGTGCTCCATAGGGTTGACAGGAAATGGGACAGGAGTCAGGGTTCAAACCTGGTTACTTCATTGTATTTTTTGATGCACGTGCTCAGTTTTCATACTTTCTGATCCTTGTGCCCTTTAGATATGTTAGTATGTGTTCTATGCCTCATCACATTTCTCTTTCTGCAGTTTAATCTGAAGTATGTAACAGAGCACAAGATGCATGCCAGCACTAACTGTGCAGAGAAATGGATAGTTTATCCTGATAAATGTATTTGTTTACTGGAAACCTGCTGCTTTATTGATATTTATTTTCCCATAATAAGATCAATGCATCTTGTCCTCCTGATGGAAAATTAGGTAATATTTAATTGCCATTCACCTGAAACATTGCATAGACATAAATTATACTTAATGTTAATTGAATTATAAAATTTGAGCTTATCATACTGAACGTTTATGATCTGTGATACATATTCTGTTTATAGAGAATTAAGGAGATGTTATTAAATGCTTGGTCACCTTTGATAAGTGTTATTATCAATTATATCCTTAATTATTATTATCTGTCAAGATGGGTTTTATTAATAAGTGTAAGGTAGCTTTGAGAGGTTGTATCTGTGTCATTAATTTAAACTTGCATATATTCAGTAGTGTTTAGAAAATGGTCTGTGATTGTGTATTTCTTCCAAAACAATTTATCTAAAACAGATTAAGGAGAGAAGTTGTGGTTAGTTTAATAATAGAAAGTAGAGTTCTATTAAAATCCTTTAATTCAGAATAAACATTTCCAGAGTATTTGCTATGAAACTGGTGAATGTAAATGAGACACCGTATTTGCAGCTCAAGAGATATCTTCACATTTATGAATCTGAGGAAAACATAAAGAATAGATTCAGATCAAAAGCTACAGGCAGAAGCCCAGGTGTTTTACTTCCATATTTTCAAAAGATATGTGACTGGCAATGTTTGTGCATGCTGTCTGATCATTTATGCTAGTAAAGAAGAGACTGGCAAGATCAAAAGCTGAAGAGTAAAGTCCACCTAAGCTTTGTTAAGACCACCTGTCTGAGAAGCAGGGCTCATTGAGGACCGAAAGATAAGCAATTTCATCTTTCTGTCTTTATCTGAGGAAACTCCTCAGGAAGCTCAGATATTTCTTCAGTCTGGAATTGTCCCTTTTAAAATGAAAATTAAATCCTTACTGAAATTTGACCATAATGAAATTAAGAGATGTCTCCTGTCCATTGCCTTATTCTGGTCTAATCGGAGAAAACAGGGAGATGACTCAATTCCTTGCACTGTGAGGCAAAATGTGTATGTTTGAGCATTACTCTATGGCAAAAGCTCAGCAGGCAGGCGGGTTGCTGCATAGCTACAAAGTACTGTCACTTGTCAGTCACACTGCCTTTGCTAGGAGTCAGTACGCAGACCAAGTCACTGTCTCTGTTGTGTGTCAGTGAAGCAACATCCTTCCCCTGGGACTGCTCGACCCTGTGTTGTGAATTTGCCCCATTCTTTACACTGAGCAGATGTCTGCAGTTACAGACTGGAGAAAAACTCCACTGAAACAAACTGTAAAAAGCCTCTGATTCACAGCTCCTTTGTAGCTGTTGCAAAATGTTGGTTTTGAAGCCATTGCATGGAATTGTCAATTCAGACAATTCATGCATATGAAGAATACTGACGTTATTAAATTGTTCACTAAAACTCTTGACACTAAGTCGAGGCAACACCATTGTTTCAATCTGTGCTTAATGATAATTGAATTATTAATCTTGAACTTACCATACTGAACATTTAAAATCATCGTGTTCCTCTAGAATTAAAGCAAGTCAAAGAGAGAGAAACTATTAAATGCTTGGTCACTTTCAATAAGTAGTATTATCAATTATATTCAACAATTATTATTATCTGTCAAGATCAGCTTTACGAATATGAAGCCTTCATGGTGTTAATATGCATATGCATATTAAACTATATGAAAAGTTGCAATGCATGAACAGTAACTGATTTTCAATATTTACAATTAAAATATTTCCATTAAAAACCGTAACTGTGTGGTTCATATGAAGAGTTAACTGTTAGAAGGAAAGTAATGTTTTGGAACCAGTAGGCCTTAGAAAGAATCTACAACTAATAGGGTTTTTAAATGGCCAAATGGACTCCCATAAATGTGTTCAAATTCAAGCATTCAGTTCATGCTGAAACTTAACTTCTCCTGTCAGATGACATTAGCAGGGCCCAACTAACATGGTGATAAAGATGATATGTTTAAAACATCTAAAGTGTTTGGTTGCAGTGCAGTTACCCAGTAATTTCCACAAGTGGTTTTGTTCACGTTCTGTAGAATTCAGATGACCTTGACCATATGAAACCAAAATACTCCTCATCTGGAGAAACACAATATAATTAAATTAATGAAATGGATGAGTGAATGGGAATTATACACAAGGATCCTGCTAACTTTGTTTCTACCTAACTTGAGTGATTTTTCACTCTCTAACAGTGTTTTCCAGACATGCTTTTTTGAAGTAGTATTTGTAGATATTATGTCAACAGAAACATTACATAAAAGTTTCTCATGTGTAGTTTGACAGCAGTCTCTTATGCAAGTGTATGCCTAACTAACACTGCCGTTTTCTTCCAGTGCTCGTAGAACATAGACATCTAAAGCAAATTGTTGTGGCTTTCTGTTTAGTCCTACGAAAAATTGTTTAGTCATCAATAAATTTCTTAGCTTATGAGAAATTACTCCAAGCAAAACTTAAGTAAAGATTATTAGAAATAAGTACCATAATTTTTATCAAGGACATTGAACACAAGTCTCTAAGCTGGAATGTAGTTATTGGAGATCAGTAGTTTCCAAAGAAATTAGTGACATATCCCATCTTTTAGGTCTACATTTTTGTTGGGCTGGAGATATAAAGTTGAAACTTTGAGAAGACAGCAGTTTGCTGACAAGCTCCTGCTATATATGCACACACTTTTCCAGGGAAGCACTAAAAATATTAGGCTGTTTCTTGTTTTCTTTTTTCTTTTTATTTTTTTTTTCATTTTTTTGGGGGGTGTGGGGTTGTGTTTGTTTTGGGTTTTCTGAGGGGTTGTGTTTCCCAGCCTACCCTTTCATTGAGCATGAAAGGTGATAGCCAAGAGAAAAAATGCCTTACTTTCCATTGCTACAGCCACTGGATGAGACTTCTACAAATAATTAAACTTCCCACTCAAAGAAAAAAAGCAGGAAAGAAAAACATACTTGCTGCTTCCTTCTGTATTTTGGCAAAAATAAACCCAAAACTCCGGGTTTATGTTGGCAAAAATGAATGCTGGTCCAGGAGAGACCAACTTCAATTGTTGTTTGGCATTATAAATTATAAATAAGTTTTGCATGTATGCATGTATGTTGAAAAAGCATTTTTTGGTTACCCAAGGTTACCCCAGTGTGCTGTTAGAGCTCTGAATTTGTTTGTGCCTGTGATGTACTGCATCACTACTGCACTGGATTGGGAAAGAGCTTTTAAGTATTTAGCAATCACTTTTGTCCAATTTTATGATATGCTATTGATACTGCAGGAACTCATAGGACACTCATGGCACCTCTATAACAGGAAGATATGCAACCTTTTTTTTTCTTTTTCTGTTTTGCTTATGAATCTGTGAACATCTCTGGTTCTGAGTTTCCTTTTTGTCTTCCCTTATACAATACATTAAGGCTATGGGTTCTTTTACCATATGATTGAATTGTCAGCTCTAGTGTTTCAATAGCTTTCCACTTTTGATTTACTTTTTCCATTGATGTTTTCAACTATTGTCTTTCCTTATCACGGCTGTATCTCGGTTACCAAAAAAATTAAGGAAGGGCAAGCCATTTTTTACCACACTGGTAACAAATTCTTCCTCAATACCCTCCATGCATTGAGGAAGAACAAATCTTATTAAATGTGTACTTTGTGGGCCACCTTTCACTTTATGAACTGATCACCTGCTGCTCTACAAGAAGAGCTCATACTTGAGAAGTAACAGTCTCATTGGGAGATGCATTAAGTTCTACCATTCTGCCGTACTCAAACTAGTCTAGGCTTGGTAGCTGTGCTTTATGATTGCCTCATCTATCTCATGACATTTCATGTCAGATCTGAAAGTACAGCTATTGTAAGCTTCTTGCTCACTGGCATTAACCTCAGAACTGAAGATGACAGATTGTGTAACCTCTTACATACTTCGGAGCTCTTGTTACACCAGTTTCCCGTCCGTGCGCAGAAGTAGTTCATTTTCCTTAGCAGCACAAGACACAGCTTT
Organism: Mesitornis unicolor; assembly: GCF_000695765.1. Classification (NCBI taxonomy): domain Eukaryota; kingdom Metazoa; phylum Chordata; class Aves; order Mesitornithiformes; family Mesitornithidae; genus Mesitornis; species Mesitornis unicolor. The sequence goes on along the minus strand of NW_010164579.1, from coordinate 132,869 downwards.
AATATTCCTGAGTGATTACAGCTAGTGAGATAAGACACAAAAGGCTGTTTTAAAGTGACATTGTCAAGTGCATTTTAGTACTTTAAAAATATGTTCATAGAAGGACATGTACATAAAAGAATGAAAAGACAAAGTCAGAAGCAATCAGTTACAAAGATTACGAAAAATCTCAAGCACATGCTATATTTCAAATAACCTATCAAGTATTTGAAAACTTAATTCATAGTCAACAATAATAGACCATGATGTGTAGAATATACAAAACCCTGCATATTATACAGGTAAATCAATGAAGGCTTTTGACAGTTATGGTAAAGGAAGACAGTGGTTAATATTTCCTCTGAAGCTGCCTAAAAATAGTTCACTCCAATTGGAAAATGGAATAGACACAGAGTTTAAAAAAATAAAATAATATATTAAAAAGGATTATGCCTTTCTATAATCCTATTTAAATATTGCCTGAATAATCTGCACATTTACATATCTTTTAGCATGAAAAGTGCTTTGAAATTCATTTAACCCATGATCTATTTCAGAGTTTAGAACTCCAAACCCAAAAGCATTTTGCTATTATAGTTGAGGAATTTGTACTACTCATTAGAAAGAGGACTTTTTCTAACTAGACTTTTGAATTTGTTTGCTATCCATTATAGTTTTAAAACAACTTTGTGAACGTTGAATGTTCGGCAATGTTTATGAATGTTTGCAGCAAGTAGATTATTGATTATTGTGCACTCTAAATCTGCTTTTGAAGTGTTTGATAGGTCAACCAAGAACACACACTGTAGTTTTCTCTCTCTAGCAGTAAGAAGAGTACTTCAGGAAATTGGTTGGTTATGCTTGTGTGCCTGTTAACAAATACTCATAAAGTTACTATTGATTTATGTAACTTCCTGGAAATATTAATGAAAGTGTATATAAAAGTGGCTGAAACATAATATAATGCTGAATTTCCAGGCATACATATGAATACTTTTATCTCTACTGCGTATCCGTTCATAAATTGTGTGAAGTCAATAGGAAAACTCCAATGGACACTTGGAAAAGGGCCTACTTGTCCAGCTACATTATGTCAACCTTCATAAAAGCTTAATCTAAAGACAGAAATTCAATAATATTTTAATATCTGTTCAATACTGCTATTGATTAGTTTCAATACTCATTACTCTCCTTTAACTTGGATAATGCCAAAGAGGAGGTCTAACTGTTTTAATTTACAGGTGGAGGTTGAAAATCTCTAGTGGACTTTTCAATTTACTGTCAGTATCTTTTTCCACTGGTGTAGTGAAAAATCTTGTCTTGATGATCTTCCTGACAATTTCTAAATTATTGAAATAGACTCAAGCAACATCCAGTTATAAAATGTACATGTATATGAAACAAAACATAAATGGAGGAGCCAGTAAAGGTTTGTTCATTAGTCACTTTAGAGCCGATTTCAATTTATTATACTACTTTTATAATAACCAGTATGGTTATGTATCTCCTAAAGCTTCATAAGTGTAAAAAGGACATTGAATTGCCGTATGTGTCTGTCATTATTTTTTTTTAATTTTCTTTTAATTGGCTTTTCAAAATGTCTCCAAAGATCTTCCACCAATTTGCACACTCAGGCCAGGTTTAATCTAAGGACTGGAGAGGTCTTGACTTAAAATAAATAAATAAATAAATAAATATTATTATTACCCTTTGAAATGGGATTTTCATGTTCTTCTACTGTAGTGCTGGTTACTGGATATATTCTTTTGTTGTTTTTCTCTTCGGTTGCATGGAAAAAAAATTATGAACAGGTCATGGGTGAATAATTTTTTCATTTTTTTTTCTCTTTTTTTAATTTTAAACTTCAATTATCGTTTTTTATGTAGTTAATCATCCTTGAGACTTCTCACACGCATTCTGGCATTGTCTGAGAATTGTGATTCAAGCAGTTTCTGATGGGTCACTTCTGTCCAAGGAACAAGCTTAGAAACTCTTCCGTATGACAAAAGCTAAGAAACACAAATATAAAGCAACATAGTAATCAAATGTGTGACTTACAGGTAATTAACACTGCTGTAAAATCCCTGCACTGAAAATTAAAGGAAAATTTTACATAATTTAAAGATGACTAATGTAGCATGGCGAAATATATGTAGGACTGCCAGCTGCTATAACAGTCTGGCAGGAGCTGTGAGGACTGGTATAATCCACTAACATTTGATATTTCATCTTGTCAGATTATACAAATTCTTGCAGCTGTATTTTGATATGGTTACAATACAATGAATTTTCTTCCATAAACTGGCTTGCTATTCTGATAATATCATGGACGATAACATATCCTTATCAGCTGCTCATCTGATTGTTACTCTTACATTGCTCTTGTTTTAGCTAAATTATTGGGAGAGTTAGCAAGATCAAATATAAACACGTGGCATCTCATTCTTGTAATGACAAAATGTTATTCCAGCCAAGGCAGTGCTGCTCCAGAGCCATGACAAGTGGGACTTAATCATCAAACCCCTCTATGCTATTGCAGAGAGGGAAGAAAAGGAGTTTGAGAGGGCTCTTCTGCCCAGCATACAAAGATGTAACAATACCCAGTAGTAACTGATGACCAAGCAAATTTGTGTTGAAAAGACAGCACACATTTGACATCGCAGTGATGAAAGTACCAAGATGTGATGAGTTGTCTGTCACTGCCATCAAAATTGGATGTTTTCCTGCAAATGCTCTGGCTTGAACAGGAAGTCCCACATCTTGTATTATGCATTTGAAATCTCTTTAACTTTATCCAAGTTCCCTATAAGATACAGTTTTCATCTTAATTTTGCTAATTTTTTTACCTTTGAGTAATTTATTTTTGAGGCAGCCGTGTTTGAATTAACAGGGTAATCAGTGACTATTTTCTAACCTAAATACCTAACTCATAAAGAATAAAAGTATTTTTAAAGTTAAATAAATTATTTATAATGTATTACATCCTCTGATGTTCCATCATGTTCATCCAACAACTTCTCTTACTGCTCAGACATAGTATCTTCAATTTTATGGCTAATTCTAGCTACATGAGATTTGATGAGTAGAAAGATATTTAAGTAAAATTATTCTCCTGTCTCTGTCAATGCAACTATCAACTGTGCTCTGTAAAGCCTATGCTGATCTTAACATGAAGTATAATTTATAAGAACTAAATACTGATTTTGAATCCTGTTTGAAGTCTCTGCATTTTTGTATTGTTTTGTTGATATATGTGATAGTTGATATGAAAAGGTTGCATGTCTCTCAAGCAAAGGGAGAATCTGATCGAAGTCTTTGGAATAAAGCTGCTGTTGATTCATCAAGTTCTTTGTGGTAGAGATGCTGGAGAGTGCCCAGAGAGGGGCAACAAAGCTGGTGAAGGGTTTAGAGCACAAGTCTGATGAGGAGTGGGTGAGGGAGCTGATTTTGTTTAGTCTGGAGAAGAGGAGGCTGAGGGGAGACCTTGTCACCCTCTACAACTACCTGAGAAGAGGTTGTAGCAAGGTGGGGGTCAGTCTCTTCTCCCTGATAGGACAAGGGGTAATGGCCTTGAGTTGCACCAGGGGAAGTTTAGGTTGGTTGTTAGGAGGAATTTCTTTACTGAAATGGTTGTCAAGCATTGGAATGAGCTGTCCAGGGAGGTGGTGGAGTCACCATCCCTGAAGGTGTTTAAAAGATGAGTAGATGTTGTACTTAGGGACATGGTCTAGTGGTGGACTTGGTAGGGCTGGATCAGTGGTTGAATTCAATGATCTTAAAGGTCTTTTCCAACTGAAATCATTCTGTGATTCTATTCTATGACCCTTCCTGAGGAATTTCAGTGAGAAACAAGAATGTAACAACAACTAGGCTTCTACTCTTTGTGCTTCTGCATTGAAATTCAATTGAAATTTGGTAGTTACAGACTGAAAGAATTTTTGTATGGACTAAAAGTAACAAAACAATTTGTTTCTTGGTTTCAAACTATTGTCAGGCTATTTATTAGGGTCTACAGAGATCATAATTTGTCCATGTGTTCTGGATAAACTAGAATGTGGGCTTTGCTAATACCATGTTAAGGGAGAAACTAGCTAATTAGAAAAAGGTAATAAAGACAAATGTTTCATGAAAAGAGATTTGGCCCTAAAATCAATACTGAAAATATAATGAACAAGTAAAATGCGCGATGCCACAAAGTTATTCTTCTAATGTAGTATGCAATGGTGCAAATAAATGGGAAAGATCCTTTTTATTTCTTAACGCTTTTTTTGTTAATTTAAAAAAAAACAGCCTCTTTTTTGTTGTTGTTACTTGCCACTTCGTGACTCATAACAGTCTGAATGCATTTTAAACATACTGTATATGAAAAAAAGAAATTGCTGGCCAGCTGAGACCACGTAGACTGAATTTCAGCCTGGAGTGAATTTGACAGCTGAGTTATTGCAGACAGTGCTGTAATAACAACATTACCACCCTGACTGGATACATACATGGAATATTCTTTACACAGGAACTTATTTGCAATTCAGAAAACTCAGCTTGAACTTTAAGTAGCAGTGAAATGGATTATAGCTTCACAGTGATATGCTGGAGCAGGCTTTCCCTGGTTCAGGCAACCTCTTGCTTAGTCTGCTTTAAGACTTAAAGGAGGCTGTTTCTGGAGAGGTCATCCCTCCCTTAGATATTATAAAAATCACCCTTGCCTGTGATTATCTGAAGAAATGCTTTTTGCCTTCAGAATGTAACTCACTGAACTAAGTGGAACAAATGCACTGACTCTCATAAGTTTCTGGGGAAGAAGCCCAAACTACCGTCTAAAAAAGTCATCTTTCTCTCGCGCATATACTTGCACACCAGGCAACACACTTGGAATTATATACATTGAAAAGAGTACTTTATTACAGTAATAGAGTACATTTCCAGAAAATGGGTTGAATTTGATAGTAATTCTTCTAATACTGCCATCTTGTCCCTTCCCTTCACTTCCCTCCCAACCTCTCTACCACGGGATAAGAAAGTGTATTTCTGTGTAACTGGAAAACTGCTATCTTTTTTAGTTCTTCATCTCATAAAATAAGGTATTTTAGCACTGGTTAAGTGGGTCATTGAGCTGATGCAAGGAGCCCCTCATAACATCCTTAATTGTAGCTACACTGAGAGAGAGGTTCCTGAATTCAGGTGATGTAAAAGTGTTTTACACTTTCCCTTCTCTAGAAGTAAAAAGTGCCTTTATCATGGTGAATCATTGCTGGAGAGAGGAATTATGTGGGGTTCATTCTTATCAAATATGTAGCAACATTTCTGTCTTTCTTTTAAGATCTGTGCACATGGTAATAGTACCTTGATGCAAAGATATCTGCATACTGGTTTCTGTTTGGTTTTTTTTTTGAAGTCCTTATCTATTTACAGGATTCCATTCACAAAACTCGGTCCTTTCTATCATCTGGAGGGTGTGGGTGTGAAAACACAACCTTTTTGAAGAGTCTGTATACTTTCTTACAAGTAACTTCATTATCTTGGAATTTGTGTGAAACTCATGGAGAAACCTTGAGTAGACTCTTGGCACTGAAATTACTTACTTTTGGTTTTGTAGCTTTGAGTGTTACACTTGCTGCATGGGTTACGTGGGTCTTATGCTCAAGTTACGTGAAAATGCAAGTGTCTTCTCAAGAGGAAATGTCACTCCTTCCAGAGAGGTTAGTAGTATTATATGTTTGAAAGAGAAAAGAATGTTGGACCTTCATATATACAAGCAAGACTCTGTGTGGAAATGACCAAAATTTTAATTTATTATAACTATATTCTTCATTTTGGAAAATAGGAACAAATATCCAGGGGCTGGCATTTAAGTCAGAACTGTCTCTGGACAGATTTAACTTGCAAACTGAACTGGACTACTGTCATAAATGCCACATCACAGGAAACCACTAAGAGTAATGTTGGCAAAAACATTTGTGTCTTTTCAACATTTTCAGTATAATTACTTGAAAGAGCTCATGCAGTATTAGAGGAGTTTCCAGTGTACAGTAATTCACCATTAAATGTCACTTGGTCCATACAATTCTCTGTCTGTTCACATATTATTAGGAGCTCTGTTTGGACAGTCCATTGGCTGAAGTAAGTAACAATGCTTTCCAGGGGAGAATTCTTTGTGTATAACTGTAAAGTATAGTAGACCATTTGTTGGGAGAGACAACAACAAATTAACACTGAAAGAGCCAGAGGAAGCCATAATCTCAGACCACTTTGAAAGATTTTCTTCCTCTGTTGTCTGAGACCAATGCCTTCACACCTGAACTTATTTTCAGATGGTTTTTGAAATTCTGGTGAATATCATCTGACATCACTATAATAATACCATGCAATACTGCCCTTCTTATCCCTTTTCCTCTTCATTCCTGACAATGATGGTCATGGCTAGAGTTGAAGTCACCTAGTATTTTCACGTTAATACCCCATTTGCTAGTTTAACGTAGGATTCTCTCTGTGGTTCTCATCATAACTCTTTTAACAATTATTTCAGCAAAAATAATTGTTTCTGAAAGAAAGAATTAAAGGGAAAATGTTCTCATGTTTTAAAAACTGCAGCCTTTTCTGGAGGAATCTGTGCATTCCTGTGATTTTGAACACAGTCTGGCAGAATGATTCATTGTATCAAACACATCTTTTGCTGACCAGCTAAAAGATCTTCCAAAACTAATTATATTAAAAACAAAAAATCCATAGTAGTTGAATGAATTTGGGCTAAATTTCTCACTTAATCTGTACAGATAATTCTGATTATTACATGGCTTCTAGTGTGTGAAAAGGCAGCAGCTGGATCCTGGCTTCTCGGTGGCTGTGGAGGCACAGCCACCTTAGAACAGTCACCTTAGATGATGTAGGGATGACAGCGGATGATGGAGTTTCTTTGGCTTGATGAGTTACCATTCATCAGCTGAACCCTTTCAGTTCATTGTGTGTTTGTGCTTCTACCACTGCAAATGGAAGGTGACCAGTTACAGAAGTGACAATCAGCTGATGAGTTTTAATTTATTAAGGGCTATAATTTAATCACTTATACATCTGACAGCTGATGGGCTTCCACGCTTTCCAGTTTCTTACTGATGGAGACTGACTGGGTAAGGCTTAAATAGAAAGGAGTGGAACAAAGTTAGTATGACATCATTAGTTGCTGAGCTTGAGCTGTATGTTGTGATATTTTGAAAGAATATCATACACTCTTAGCTATGAGCAGTCCATGTGAAGAGTTCCAAACAGGTAGCACGAGACCCCATGCTGCAGCTTCTGAGAAGCATTGTGCATTTCACATCAGACATCTAAAATGGGTGAAAGAAGATGTTGAATCAGGGCTTCTGTGCTTTGTCTTACTAACTATAAAATGCCGGTACCATGTCTGATTTCCTCGAGACACTGAAGGAAGATGTAAAGAACTTAGATTCTAGAGTGATGGGAAAATACTAAAAAGTTGCTGATGAAAATAAATTAGTGAGGCTTAGCTAGCCTACAGTCCTAATATGGAACTATATAAGGATAAAAAAAGCTGTAGAATATCCACTTTTCTACATGAGTATCAGGTATGCTAAGCATGGGTCAGGAATTCTTAGAAAAAACAGTTTGTGCTTACATAATTAAAAGCAGGACTATAATGCTTATACAGAAAATAGCTGAATCCAAATTTACTTCAGGTATCCTCTATTTTTGAATGCTTGATTTCAGAAGCAATGTGTTGCTAATATAGAGTGTTTGCTAGTACTGTATATAGGGAAGAACAGTGTGGAGTACTGAAGGATGCAGAAGCGTGGTTCCTTCAGGATTTACAGGAGTGATGTTTGTTATACCACTACAGTTTTTAATGTATTGCAAAAAGCACCCTGAGTTAAAGCCTTTCTAAGTGACCTTGATGATATGCTGCACCTTTTGAGCCACAAAGCATAAATTAAAGATGTGCAGGTGTTAGGTCAAAAGATTATAATATGATGTAATACTGCACATAATGGATGGGTTTTCAAGTGTGTTTTGTGCTACAGCAACTTAGATAGAATAAGAAATGTTTTTAAAATAACAGTTACCTTAAGTTTGTATCTAACTCATTCTAATACCAAGCCATTTGTCAGGTGGTGTGCTTTCGTTGTGAACCTTATAAGGAACAACTGCAAATAAAACACTATCTGATGGGTTTTTTGTTTTGGTTTTTGTGTTTTGGTTTGTTGCTTCTTTATTTTTAAATTTCAGATATTGGTTTCATGCTATCCAGTTCCCTCTAGAATTACCACAGAGGATTTCTCCTGTGGATAAATGACTGTCATGAGCATGGGCGATATAGGATGCACTGGTTTCTGAGGTAACGCTGAATCATTATCTTATTCTATGCACACATGTGCTGAACCTAATTTATGTCATTATTCTCCCCTTTTTCTCCCCTGCTACAGAACAGCTTGCCAATAAGAGGCAATGGTAAATCCCAGCCAAAATGCAACTTCCTGTCATTAACAAAAGGTGCATTTGGCAAGCTCTGAGCTCATTTCAATTTTTATTTAATTTATTGGAGTTATGCTATGATCATTACAGAGGTGATACACTTGGGAGCATTAGTACACAGACAAATTATAATCCCTTGTGCATGCTTTTACTCCAGTTACATGTGACGAGAATTAAATAGCAAATTTTGCTACAAATCAATTACTACCCGATTGTATTTTGTAAGTGGTCTTCAGTTGAGAACTATTGATTTTCTTTCTAAGTTGTGCTTTTTTACTAACTCATCCATGGAACTCTATTCAGAGAAAAATAAATGATAAAATTATACATATTGAAAGAAGAATTATTTTAAGACTCTGCTGAAAAGTGGATTAAAATATTTATCTTAGGATTAGCAGTATAGTGTTCAGGACTCTCATGGGTTTAGTTAAATGCTTGATATAACTGATCCATAAATTTAAATTCCCTACTGCTTCTAATAAATCATAGCCATAAAAAATACACTTTTGAAAATAGTAACCTACTTAGTATCAAAATTATCTCTATTCAAATTGAATCAGAAAAAGCAAATCTAAATTCACTTGAGGGACTGTTATGGCTAGAAATATTTGATAAGGCACAGGATCAGTAATATTGTGATTTAAATGATCAGCTATAATTAATGAAAACAGCTTTGGGAGTATTCAGTGTTCAGAATGCATCATCCTCAGGCCCCTAAATAGTTTTCCTGTTTTCTGTGTAATGCACAATCAGTTTTGGGGAGTGTTATGCTCAGATAATAATTTTTTGGTTGGTCATATGTTCAGAACTTTTTAAGAATAATTATTTTGCATTGTTCTAGGTAATACACCTGGGGAATTAATTCTCCTTAGAAGTATTCTGCAGTCAGAATTGTTTGTCAGGCAAGTGATATATTTGAAGTTTTTAGTAGAGATGGGCCAAATGAGCACATTCAAGTAAGTAGTGTTGCAAATGCTAATGCATGTGTTTAATAATACAAATATTAAACAGTCCCACTGGTTTTGGTGGCAGTATTCACAGAGTCATGGTTAAGCACATGGAGCTCTACCATAACGACTATGGCCAGATCGCTGTTAGGCAAGGGGAACAAGGTTCAGATTCAGTAGCAATAAAAATACAGAAATCTGTGCTACAAGATGTTGCTTCCCCTGTGGTAGAAGTTATGTAGCCACAGAATTCAGAATTCCATTCTTTGGAGCCATTTAAACAGGAAAGCAGGAACTTCTGTCTTTTTAGCCATCTCAGTAGAACCACAGGAGGTGGGAAGGCAGAGAATTACAAACTTCAAACCTGAGCCAAAAAATTAGATGTTAAGGACTTTGTTGTATTCCTGTTTTAATTAATTTGAGTATGGAATGCATAAATACATCCTGTGCACAGAGTCATTATTGGACAACATGACTGTAGTTATTCCCACAGTGAAGTTTCGTGTTGTGTCAAGATACGTAGATGTGACTCTTAAAGGGGCAGATGCTTCTCTAAATGTTTGTCTGGGTGACGTCAGTTTTCAGTGGGACTGGTGAATCCCATGAGGCCGATGGAGTGAGCACAGTCTGTGGCACTGCTGCAGTAATTAGAAACAGCTGACAAGGTTAGACTACACAGGCAGTCTGTCATTGCCGCGCAAGCACCGACAGAATAGCTAACTAGGCTGGGGGACAAAGCATACCTGAAGGGTATTTAAGGGATTGCTAGAGGAGGAACAATTGTAACATCTATTTGCTGCTTGTCTGTTCAAAACAATACTGGAAAACAGCCTTTGAAGAAGGCTGCAGGCTTTTCCTGTTAGACCACTAGTCAATGCAAGAGAGACACTTTAAAAGGTGGAGGTGGTAAGGACGATAATAGGGAAAAAAATTGATCTTGAATGAAGCAACGAAAAACAGTCTGTTCTCTCAGTGTAGCAGCAAAGAGTGTGAACGTATTGCAAAAACATGAAACTATTCCAGACCTTGCCTGGAATTCTTGACATTCATATTTATTTATGCAAACTACATTAATTTAAATTCTTTGCAGACAGGGCACATGAAAATTTTTGGAATTAAGTTTACTTTTGCAAGTGAATGAATTTACTGTTCAATATTAACATATAAATTTACTGGCCTTCACTGATGGCTAGGAGAGTGGGAATGTCATTATTATAGGGAAGGATCCTCTAAGCACAGAGTACTTGTATGTGTTGAAGTTATTAGTAACTAAAGATGGATACATGCTTTACTTTAGATAGGAGTATGCTGTTGATCTCTGGAACTGCTATGGCATCTGCTAATTTTCCATTTCTCCTGTTCTTTTCATAAGCAAAAGTATAAAAAAATGACACCTTTGACACACTTGAAATTTGAATTCAGCAGCTAGAAGCATGTAGACATATGATGCGTGAATCTGAATTCAGACAATGCTAACACAGACTTTGAGCATGGATTATTTTCTCTTCCCACAAATGCAGCTGGGATATTAAGTTATTGTTTGCCCAAAAGTCTCAAAAGCTCTGCGAGAGGACTTTCCTTTGCTTCTGAACTCCCTCCTTCCATTGTAAGTCAGGTCCTTACTGCTGGAAGTAATTGGAGCTATCAAGGGCCCTTAATCTCTGTCCTGTCTTTAATTTGGATGAATTTGAGGACTTTAAAGGAAATTGGACTACATTAGGTGAAGAGAAATTAGCTAAAGAGGGGCCTAGATAAATCTAAGGCAGATTTTCAGGGTGAGAGACAAAGCTCCTTCCTCACAGATTGTGCTGATTGTGGTCAATGTTGTGTTTTAAGTGTCAGAGACTTCCTGAGGAATAAGTTGCTGCCTTGGAAACTGATGAACTGTGTGGGAAATAGTAAGATCATGGCATAACTCCATCAACAAGTGGAATTCAATAGGTTTTAGAAACCATTTAGAAGGTTTTGGTACTGGAAGAGAAGTATTTCACTTCCCTCAGCCATGCAGTGCTGGGCTTGAGCGGGTCTTCAGACGCCCACTTCCCTTCAGTGGGGATCAACACTTGAGGACTGGTACAAGGATCAAAAGAGTGTAATGCTGCAATCAGCAAAGCCTGCCATGATTGGCAGGGTAGTGCTGAAAGAGGTGGGGATTAATGACTTCCTTGTCTCAGTTTCTGAACTACGGTGGTCCTTCTTCCCCTACTCCACTTGGCAGCCAGTCTCTCATGGCAGGGAATCGCATTCTGCTGCTCTCAACACCTCTGTCTGTGGGAAAAACAGTAAAGTCTTCATACAAGAATTAGAAAACAGTTATCAGTGTTTTCTTAGCAAGATAAATAATCATGTATGGATTCCTAAAAAAATACTAACATGCAAAAAAGGATAGGCCTAAGAGTGATTTTTCTTCCCTCTTTTTTTGTCTGTTGCTGTAAAAATGCTTTCAGCATCCTTTGTGCTGAATAAGTCTTACGGGTAACCACATGTGTGTTCCCAGACATTTGCTGCTGCTCTGCTGTAGTTGACAAATGAGAAGTGGCTTGTGCCATGGATATTGACGGTATCAATCACAGGGCTGTCGTGAAATTAAGAAGGACCATCATGAGGAGAAAGATCCTTGAGTGTTTATGTTCATTCTGCTTCTCTATATTTCATTGTCAAGAAGTGGTTGACTGGAATTCTTATGCTGCTCAAAAAAAATACTGGAAATTCTTCTCTCTTTCATTTTGGGCATGTCCAGAGAAAGTGACAGTAATGCTTTCTGCTGCAGATATTGATCAGAGTGGACATTAGTGCTCATTAAAAGGAGTGTTCAACATGAAAAGCAGAGCTTGGAAAAAAATCTGCCTAGGGCTAGTTCCCTTAATGGACTAATTCCCAGACTTACACCCACAGGCACTGCCTTTTTGTAGTGCTCATCTCAGGTTTATTGTTGTGCAGAATGCCCACAGCAAGGATGGGACAAGTCCTCTCTCCCCTGTAGCTTTACTAAAAGAAAGGCACCATTTGAGAGAGCCACATGAACTGAGTGAACCCTGCAAATGAGTATTGAGCATAGGTAGGCAGTCATGGGCTTCCAGCAATGACTGCTTAATGTAAAAATGGTGATCTCTGGACTCAGTTCATGCATGTGTTGAATGTGACCTTACGTATACCAATAATTTATGCATCGGTGCATAGCCTCAGTGTAATTTGGTATTTGTGTGTACTTGAAAATCCCAGTGTATGTGAGGCTGTGGATTGTATTATAACCATGTACACACATGCACCTCTGTGAATGTGATAAATAAAAAAGTGAAAATACAGTCTAGACGGCTATCAAAATTGATTTAATCTGTGGTCTGATAGTCAAGAAGAGGCCTATTCAATTCTAGAATTTTAAACAGATCATTAAATTTGATCCATCTAAAGAAAAGGATTAAAAAAAACCAGAAATTTCTTGGCTTGCCTTACCTCCATCCCTAAAATGCTTTTCTGGCACCCAAGGAGATCCAAAGGTGTTTAAATACATCTTTTATCATTCTTCCTGTTTACAAGTATTAGGATACCTAACAGGGAAACCAAAATCCTCCAGCTCAGTTAGTAAATGCAGATAAAGCACCAAGTCAACACTGTTTTGTGGGTTTTTTATGTTTCTTTATGGCACTCATTGCTGTAGTATTTACATGCCTCATGTATTACTACTGAATCCTCAGAACTTGTCTGCAGAGAAAGAGAATACTCTTACCAAGGCTTCACAGAGAAGTGAAATGAATGTAGCCCTAAAATGCAGAACGCCTATGCTCAAGTTATGGAAAACAAAGCTACCTCTTCTGAGAACTATCCTTTGGTCTTGTATAAAAATCCGTTTTTTTTCCACAGTGTGTGAGTGTAAATGTAAAGGAAGCCTGACACTGAAGCACAGACAGTATTAAGTCCTAATTATAGTTTTGATCCACCCCATCTGTGTTGGGGGTTTTTTTGTGTGCGTGAAGGTAGTTTTTGTGTTATCATGACTCCAAATCATTACTTAAATTCATTACTGATACACATCCTTTTGTTTCTAATGAGCTTAATCATTGTGTTTTTGTTGTTCACTAACGTAATATTAGCATTGTCCCTCTGTGGCCATGTACAGGATGTGCCACTTTTCAAACTCAGATTTGCTCAGCTCTTCTGACTTTTGTCACTTTTGACAACTCTAGAAAGACATAAAATATTTTAAAAGGTATAATTCCACTGGTGGTACGGTGCAGCACAAGTCTGTAAGATGGCTCTTGAAAACCAAGGTATTGTTACAGTATATCATTATCTGGACATTTGTCATGGAAGGGGTTTTCATAATAAGCTTCAAAGAAGGTGGAAGCCCAGATCTAAGCTTCGGGTCTTTCAGAACTACTTCTGTAACAGGAGCTTTGTATTCTCTGCACTTTGACCAGTAATCTCCACACGACCATTAAGGTTGAAATAAAGCTGGTTTCTCTATCTGACAATATAAGGTGAAACTAAAAAGACTGAATTTTAAATCTTTTATTCTATTTTATGTCATTTAAATCCCTATTGCTTCCTTGAATTTCCCTTAATCTATCTGTTATAATGTACTGAAATTAGAGGTGGGGCATAATTATCTGTGAAACACCGAATCCTTTCAGTAGGTTTATTAAAGATAAAAGGATATCAAACCTGAAACAGGTTAAGGAGATCATGGAGAATGCTGGACCAGCAAACCACTTTTGTAGTTTGGATTCCAAATGAAATGTCATTAAAATAGCCTTTTTCACAGCATTGCAACATGAACCAGGTCCATAGTTGTTCCCAGAATGCAGGCTGAATGTAGAGTCTATTCATAATGCAGTTAACTCCTACATTTCATGAGTTTACAAGTTTTTGAGGTTCAACCATCGTGCCTCTAGGAACTTTAACTCTAACTCTTGAATAATATGTATTTCCGGATGATCTGTGTAAATAACAGACAGTACAATTCACATCTCATAGTTGTATATACAAATTTGACTTATTTCTAAAGCATTAAACAGTCAAACAGATGAGAAAATTTTGCCTCTGTTTTTTGTGACTCAATTTTTTTACATATAATCTGAAAGATTTGCACAAGTTTTATGTAATATTCATTGCTATCTCGGTGATCAAACTCCACGTGTGTTTTAATGCAAGTAGAGAGGTGATTGAGTCTAAATTAGTATCTTATTAACTTCTTCTCCAACTATAAGGCAGAAAATACTTTTAATAGGATAAAGTTCCTATTTTTTTTTCAAAAAAAAATACCTTCCTTTAGTTATTGAATAACTGCAGGAGAGCGACTTTGGGGCAGAGACAAGTCCTGTTGCAGGTGCCGGCTCTCTCATTCTTCTTTCTTGCAGAGGTGTAATTATGAGACTTTTTTACCATCTACTGTTAGATATTTCATCTGTCATGTTTATTTGCAGTCTTGGTTTTTTACATTCTTTTTTCTAGAGAATACTGTAAGTAGTTTTAGTAAGGCACAACTACAGTATCAGGTGATCTTGCAACCAAGAGGTCAGATGAATGAACTGACATAGCATTTTTAAATGCACTGCTTTGTCAAGACAGCTGACAGTTTTCCTGCTATGTACATAAAATCGCATATTGCTATGAATGCTAACTTGGTTGTCAGGAGCAGTTTCACCATTCTTTTTAGCCTGTGTCATGTAAGATTCCTTTAAGCAACTAAAAAACCAGCCATAATCCATTTGATTTTCTGTCTTCCCATGAGGAAAACTTTTGACAGATGATAAATAGCAACTGCTGACAATCATCAATGTGAAGCTATCATGCTTTTACATTAAATACAAAAACAGAGTTGTAATGTCACTAGGGATAAGACTTTTGACACATAAGAGACAAATATATAATCCTCAGAACTAAATCACTATTGGGATCTAAGGAAGTGCAACAAAGCACAGCTGCTTTTAGAGTCTCACAAAGTTGAACTAAAGCTAACTTTGATATCTGGAATCGTATGCATGTTCCTATCCGGAGTGTCTTGCTGTTGAGCCATAAACTGCTGTTCTACATGCAAACATCAGTGGATGTATGTGCACAAAGTAGAAAGACACTTTACAGCACTGTCTTGTTTAATTAGGGCCAAAAAGGGACCAACATCAGAATAAAGAATGGTGCTTTCTAAGCCAGTGTTAAAGTGCCAGTTCTTTTGATGGTAAAAAGCCCATCATACCAGTCACATTTAAGTATCTTATTTTATGCAAGTTATTTCATGCAAGTATTTTACCCATTTACTCATAAAAGAAGAATTGTTTAAAATATAAATAGTAACTTAAAGTAAATTGTGCTGGCTGGAAGTTTTAGCAATAAAATCTGAATTAGACTGTTGTCTGACTGAGTTTTTCTAAAATTTTTAATCTCTCCAGATAAGGAAGTACTGTCCATGTAGTGATACTTTTAGCCTACTATCTCTCCTAATGAAAAGCATAATGTGATATTTTACAGCAGTTTTGAAAACAGAAGTAACTGATATGTATCTTTTTCCTTATAATTGGCATTTGAGTCTGTGTTTATTTCTAGTGTACACTGTAAAGTTTCTACTCCATGGGACTGGAATTGTCTTGAAGATAAATCATCTCATGTTAAAAGTATGAGTGCTGTAGTGTGGGGGACCTCAGCTGGACTGAGGCCCTTGGACAGAGTGACTTTGACCTTAAGAAGATTCCAGTCTGCCCTTGAGAGAATAAACAGGAACAAGAAGAGCCACAAGGTATACAAGTTTGTCGAAAGTGCTGACAGCAGACTGAGGTGTGTGTGTTCCTTTGGCGGAAGTGCTGAGTTGTGATGAGCTGTAAACATAGTAACTTTGAACCAATGAGAAGAAGACACATCTGGGGAGAGAGTACAAATAGATGAGGAAGAAAAATAATAAAGATATAAGCTTTTTGTGCTACGCCAACACTTGTTGTCTTGTCGCTTTGTCCGTCCCGACCGCGACACTAGTATCAGCATTAAGAAAGGAGGGGGCCAGTTGTGTCAATCTGAATTCGCATAGAAGTGCTAGTTTAGCTGAAACATACAGGCTAAGGAAATTCTGCAATAATCTAGTTTTTTAAGGGGAAAAAAAAAAAGGAATATATTTGTTTATGCTATGCTTAGTTATCCCATTCCACTTTCAGTAACATAACTTCTTATCATGATTTGGCAATGCAGAAGGATTAGAAAGACTACTATGTTTATACCAAAGCACCTTTCCGTGAAATGCAAAATGCTTCCAAATAATATTTTTGTAGAATGGAGGTCAATAGACAACAATATGACCTTTAACGCAATCATCTTCCTACTCCTCCTTTTTAGCTTTCTCTAGCTGAGGTCACCACAATTGTCTTGGGCTTTTTTAGCACAAAGGTGTGTGGTTGAACTGGGGATATCTTCAAGATTGAGATTTGAGCTTGGAATGGTCTTTCACCAACGTGAGATGCCTCAAAACTTCATAAGTCTCGCTTGCCTAGAGGAACACATTATTATAATAGCTGTAAGAGGAAATCTATCTTTATTCCCTCCACTGGATTCTAAGGCATAACTGCTGTCCTACACTATGACAGAACTTACCATAATGTGGAATTTCTCACTTAGCCATCCTGACTAACTTGAAGTTTTACTAGCTGATCTACATCTGTTTACTGAGAATCGCTGTTGTCCTCCATCATCTGTATAGTGATCCCTGTTTCCCATTCCAGGCAGGAGTTGAGTGAGTTGCACAGACCTTCAATGCAAGATTTTCTGCATTAAGTTCAGTGACCTATTTTATGTAGATATTAATATTGTGAGTTTGCAATATCCTTTTTGCTTTTAATATCTGGGAATGTAAATGGTCTGCATATTCACTTCAGAAATGTATTTTATATCTCTGACTTCCTAGATGTTTTAACTGGAAATGTTTACATTAAGCCAATAGAAAGGGAAGTTTAAGGAGATAACAGTCAATACCATTTGTATCTGTTAGATAAAAATTGCTTGCATTAGTGTTCCATCATGTCTTAATGTGACAAGCTTCAAGTTAAGACAAGAAGGAATCCATGGAATGGATAATTTAAGCAGAAGTACTCAAGTGTAACAGACAGCAGAGAAACTGCATTTCCAGATTGTGAAGTCTCAGAGGAGGAGGAGGTTTTTAAATACAATAAACAGAACATCCGCCATCAAAGGTATTCTTTCACCCTTCTGGAACACCAACCATTCACTTCTTAAAATTAAGGGATCCTAATAGAGAATTCTTCAAAATATCCCTTTCCTGTCACAGTGTCTGTCTTGTAGTTCTTATAAAATTAAATTTTGAAATCTAGCATTTTAGAAGGAAGTGCGAGGAGAATGACATGTAGTGAAAATTCATTCTGCCATTTAGGAATTGCCTGAAATGGCGGGATCCATGGAAATTTAGCGTGACGTAATGAATAGCTTTAATGAACACCTCAAATACAGATGGCAAACTTACAGCTGAAATAGGTCCTCCTTTGTGCTGCTGGTTTTGGTGCATTTTTTTCCAAGGAGTGGACCCATTAAGAAAAGCATTTTTACCTTCAGAAAAACTAGAAAGAAAGTAAACTGAAGCAAAGTATGTAGTCTGAGTACGTTGTTTACTCTAGTTTAAGTTTATGAGAGAAAAGATTTAAACTATCAACTCTACTAGTTTCATGAGCTCTGGTCTCCCTGTCCACAAGACAGGGACCAGGGAGAAAAAACCCCTTCCAGTGTAAGTGAAGATAAGTTTTGTGATCATCTGAGGAACCTGAATATACATGAGTCCATGGGATCTGATGAGATGCATCCCAGAGTCCTGAGGGAATTGGCTGATGTAGTTGCCAAGCCACTCTCCATGGTATTTGAAAAGTCATGGCAGTCAGGTGCAGTCCCTAGTGACTGGAAGAAGGGAAACATCACACCCATTTTTAAAAAGGGTAGCAAAGAGGAGCCTGAGAACTCCCTAACCATCAGCCTTTGACATGGTCCCCCACACCATCCTTCTCTCTAAGTTGGAGAGGTATGGATTTGATGGGTGGACTGTTCAGTGCCTAAGGAATTGGCTGGATGGTCGCATCCAGAGGTTAGTGGTCAATGGCTCGATGTCCAGATGCAAGACGGGGACAAGTGGTGTCCCTCAAGGATCTGCACTGGGACCAGTGCTGTTTAATATCTTTATTAATAATATTGACAGTGGGATTGAGTGCACCCTCAGCAAGTTTGCTGATGATGCCAAGCTGGGTGGTGAGGTCAATGTGCCAGAGGGAAGGGATGCCATCCAGTGGCACCTGGACAAGCTGGAGATGTGGGCTCAGGTGAACCTCCTGAGGTTCAACAAGGCCAAGTGCAGGGTCCTGCACCTGGGTAGGGGCAATCCTCATTACCAATACAGGCTGGGAAATGATGCGCTGGTAAGCAGCCCTGAGGAAAAGGACTTGGGGGTTCTGGTGGATGAGAAGCTGGACATGAGCCACCAATGCTCATCTGAAGCCTAGAAGGCCAACAGCATCCTGGGCATCAGAAGATGTGTGGCCAGCAGATAGAGGGAGGTGATTCTGCCCCTCTACTCTGCTCTGGTGAGACCTCACCTGGATACCAAGTCCAGCTTTGGAGTCCTCAACACAAAAAGGACGTTGAAGTGCTGGAGAGGGTGCAGAGGAGGGCCACAAAGATGATCAGGGACTGGAGCACCTCTCCTATGAAGACAGGCTGAGACAGTTGGGATTGTTCAACCTGGAGAAGAGAAGGCTCCGGGGGAACCTTGTAGCAGCCTTCCAATACCTGAAAGGTGCCTATGAGAAATCTGGGGAAGAACTGTTTACAAGGTCATGTAGCGATAGTACAAGGGGTAATGGTTTTAAATTAGAAAAGGGTATATTTAGGTTGAATATTAGGGAAAAGTTCTTCAATATGAAGGTGATAGATCGCTGGCACAGGTTGCCCAGAGAGGTGGTGGAGGCCCCATCCCTGGAGATACTCAAGGTCAGGTTTGATGGGGCTCTGAGCAACCTGACCTGGTAACATTGTCCCTGCTCACTGCAGGGGTTGGACTGGATGATCTTTAAAGGTCCCTTCCAAACCAATACATTCTATGATTTTATTATTCTAAATAGCTGTATGTGTTTTTGTTTTATAGCCTGCGAATCATTTTTTTTCCTTTCAACCTCCTGAGTAACTCTGAACCAGCCAAAAACCTCAGTGGATCTGTCTGATGGGGGATTCTGATCCTTCGGATAAAGCCTACCTTCTGATCCCTCAGATAAAGTCTACCTTCCATGAAAACACCATGACTCCATTTGGCTAGTATCCATCAACTCAGCTGTGATACTGTTACAGGAAATAGCTCTCTTTGTAGGAGATAAATAACTCTTAGTGAAAATAACCAAGATTGCATAATACATATCAATAACAATAAAATAAATGTATTAATTGCCTAGTTTTCTAGGAACCAAGTAGCATAAGTAGTATGCCTTGAGAGAACACCTAGGAAACATATGGGACATTTGTGGACATGTTAAAAGTTGATTTACTTAGTAAACTGTCACTACTTCTACGTCTTTCATCCAAGAATTGACATACATTGAACTATCATTTCTTTATATCTATGAAATGTGGTCATTCTTCTAATCTACATGGCCTTTTTTAGAGATATCTATTTTTTGTGGCACACAGTTGCTAAAATACTTAGAATGAGGTTAACTGATGATGCATTCCCCAAAGGCAATAGAAATCTGAGAGCTACATGGGATCATAAAGGAGTACTGATTTGGGATTTATAGCTGCAGTATTTTTTCATGTGAAAATATCGGCTTACTGCATGGGGTAGTTCTGTATATTCATGTGCTTGGCTGAACTTTTGTTGAAGTCTTTTAGTGAACAGCCAAGAGAAAAAGAGCATACCAGACAATGTGATAGTTTAGCAGATGAAATGTTTTTCGGGATGTAGGTAATTGGGTGTGAGTTCTTAGAAATAGAACAGGGAAGTATCAGAACGCTCTGTTAGTCTTTGTTAGAGCTCTCCCTTGGTTTTTCATGGAGAGTTTTCGGAAGTCTTCATGAAAGAAAAAACCAAATTCTTCTGAACTCTAAGAAGTTCTTAAAACTAATTTTTACACTTCTAGGATTGTCTTTCCAAGAAGTCTTTTGAATACAGTAGCTGTTCTCTCTAGCTTGGTTTCCTCACTTTAGTGTTCCTATGCTACACTATGCTACATATATGTATAGGATGTACAGAACTTGAAAGTCCAAACTGATAAGGAAGGAAAAACTGGGAAAAAACATTCTACTACCCACAACATTTTTAATGATTGTAAGAGCAGTCAGTAGAGTGTGCCTTCTGGGCAGGAGAGAGAAGAAACAGTTTGATTTATGAAAACAGGTACTTCAGAAAAATGAGATAATGTTTTCCTCACTTGCAAGACCTCCCTTGCTATCAAGGAGTTTTCTTTCATTTTGTTTCCAGCATGTTTTACAACAGCACTGATAAGTCCTTCTGCAGATTGTGTTAGACATAGCACTGTCTGTCTGTGATGTCCAGGAGATGCTGAATGGGAGTCAAAGGAATGTAAGTGGTTTTGAGTGAAAAGCTTTAAATGCACATGTCTTGTCTTGTAGGAGCTGATTGTCAGGGACTCACGCACCTGTAAATGCCCCCACTGGAAGTTTTGGATGCTCGGCCTTTAAGCCTTCAAGCAAAGCATCCTCATAGCTTGTCAGCAGTCAGCTCTGGAAATCAGGCTTTTAGTTTTCACATGTGAAGACAGAAGGGTAAAATGGAACCAGGTTTTAACCCTTATTTCCATCATAGTTCAATCTTCCAGTTTCTAGAGAAAAAAAAATAAGTGGAATAATGCTTCTTAGAGGGAAAATATCTCCTTGAGGGGGAAGAAAAAGGAAAGAAAGTGCTTTCTTTACATTTCATCATCTTTGTGCTTTATGGCTTTTGTGTGCTTTTTGCATTCTCATTAATGACTTAATTTTCTACCTTTCCTCTTCTTTTGTAACAGTTTCAAGCAATTCTTCTTCTGGAGGCTTTCCCCTGGCTGCCCTCTATCTCTCTAGAAAATTCTGTTCCCTTTCATTTACATACCTTTTATTTGATTCTCTATTCATTTATGTGTCCTACATATGTTTCAGCTTCTTGAATTTTTTTTTTTGTTTGGTGGCTGTTTGTGTTTTGTTGGGTTTTTTTCCTCTTCCTTTGTATTAGGAGGTTTTGGTGTTTAATTTTTCCCTGCATCTCTATGATGTCTTATTCTTGCTGGTCAAAGTACCAAATATATCAGACTGTGCTGAATTTTTAATTCAGGCTTTATTGACTGAAGGTACACAGTTGCCTCTCTTAACTTTTTTCAACTCCTTAAAAATCTAATGAGTTATGAGTTCACATCTAAGTCTTTTTCATGCAGAACTCTTGCTAAGTTAATAGGATGTTTGCCTGTTAAAAGTTGCAGAATCACATTGAATTAATTCAGCCTGCTTTTGAGGACCTAAAATAAACAGAATTGGTGCGATCTGCCTTGGCAAAGTGTTTTACCATCTAGCTGAATGGCTATTTGTACTTTCTAATACCTCATTTAACATTTTACTTTAATTCACTTTCAGCCTGTCATCAATCCATGCCCTTCCTCTTAGGATGTGCTAGAACACCATGATGATTTGCAAATAATTTCTGAAAACCTGCAAATGCCGAAGCTGACTAATCATTCTTCAGAATGAATAACCCATCCTCCCAAATTGTAAGACATTTTGATGTCCATCTAGTGCTTTATTTCATCCTGCTGATGCCCTTTCTGCAGTGTAATGTGGTGATCAGGATTGCACACAATGTCCCACATATGGCCTCAATATTCTTTCATGTGGTGCCAGAATGCATTGATAAATTGTAATTCCTTCTTTATTCTTTCCCCTCTACCTTATCCAATTTCCTGCTCCAAACTTTTGTTTGCCTTTTTATTGCTGCCAAATATTGTGCATGATCGTGGAAAATACTTTAAACTATCTTATTCCCTTTTCCTTTTCCTGGTCTGTATTCTGTGTTGTGCTTTAATTTAGACTTCAGTCTCTGTGATTATTTTTGGTCCCTAGTCTCATTACCTTTTACTTCTTTACATGGAACTGCATAAACTACTTAGCATCCCATAAGCCTAATTCTATCCAAATCATTATGGCTTTGTTTGCTCTGTTCCTCTGTATTTACTACTTCTCAGCTCTGTGTCATCAGCAGATTTAGCTACTTTTGAAAGGATGTCCTCTCACAAGGTCGTTTCTGTTAGCCTAGTAAAAGTGATCCATGTGTAATCACTTACTGCACTTTTCTTGTTTGTGGACACCTTTTCTGGGATAGTCAATTGCCAGAGGGATGGATAGGAAAGCTACTCTCTCAAATGTGCAATGCAGATATCCTGGGATTCAGCTTATAAATCTTGTGGGTCAAGTTGCAGTGGATACTTGCAGTCAGATGGAGGGACAGATACAGGATTCTGCAGTTATATGTGCACAACTTGAAAGTTGTCCAGTAAGGACTAAGCACTGCTTTTACTAATAGAATGAACAATTAATAAGTGTGCAGAAGGAAAAATCCGACAGCCAAAACCCAAGTTCTGTACTCGAATTAGGCTCCCAAAGAGCTTTAGTTTCCTGGTGCATTCAGTTCGAG
This sequence comes from Mesitornis unicolor, assembly GCF_000695765.1. NCBI lineage: Eukaryota > Metazoa > Chordata > Aves > Mesitornithiformes > Mesitornithidae > Mesitornis > Mesitornis unicolor. The sequence goes on along the minus strand of NW_010164579.1, from coordinate 109,823 downwards.
TGATTGTGCTTAACCTGTTGCAGATAAGGAAAATTATGCTTATATGTGGATTCTAATTTGCAAAACTTTCAAAAGGTTAGACCGTAGAAATGAAGGAATAAAGAACACCAAAAATGTAAAACAAAGTAATAAGGAAGGAAAGTATGGTTTACTAAAGTTAATCCTGAGTAACTGTACTTCTGATTCTAGGTTTGTTATTAGAATATTACAGTAGGCAATGACCCTACCTGAATTTCTTATGTAAAGTTTGCAGCGTGCCATAAAGAAAAGGAACTATTTCAACACTTAGTCGGTACATTATTCTTATCAACACTATTTATACCTAGAATCTCTCTCACTACGATTAGATGCAGGTGACTTCATAGGAATAAGGTGATGGAGAACCTAGCCTAGATGTCTTGTAACTGTGTTCAGTTCACCTACAGAGTGACTCTTCTTGGTGTCTTGGACCAGAAGTTATCTTCTGGTGTAGTTGAGAGGCACCACAGGGCTCCACTAGTTTAAGTAGCCTTGAACAACCTCAGAATGTATAGGGACTGAATCGGAGGGAATTTAGACTATTATAACATTGCACACCTTAAAGTAGTTCTGATTAGCTCAACAAAATGACTTACATTATGACTTACATCACTGTGAGACGGGAACCAGGCAAACAGAACATATTAGTGAATTTACTGTATATCTCACTATAAATGTATACACTTCATGTAAAACAGACAGGCACAGAGACAGTATGGCTACAGAGGGAGAGCATAAGGTTCATTTAGCTGAGAGCAAAACGAATTCTTTGCCTAAGTATTCCCAAAAGAAGGTTAAGGCAGCATTCCAGAGACTGCAATACACTCTCCTTAGGGAAAAGTGAAATGTTAAAAAGGTTTTACCATCATACTAGAGCAGATAATTAGGCAATTATGACTATTAACTTTGACAGAGCACCAGGCTTAAATGCATTAGATTCCAGAATTTGGATGTAGATAGCTAGGGAAATAGTAGGGTTTTTGGTGGGTCTTTCTGAGAGCTCACTTAAAACAGGTTAGCAATGAAGAGCTGGAAGGTGTGAATGTAATTCCCATGTATGTGTAAGAAACAAAGAATGAGTCTGGAAAAGACACTGAGTAGTAGCTTTCTGTTCAGCAAGAATGTAGATATTATTAGAAATATTGGTAATAATTCCCTCAAAATCTATTTAACGGTGCCTAATTTTAGCAGTGTAGAATGAAGTTGGGTTCTTAAAAAATTATTAGGTTAGTTAATCTGATTTTCTCATGGTACTGTGAGGTTTCAGGAGCTATTTAATACAGTCGAATAAGACAAAAAAGTCTCTGAATCCTGAAGTCTCTTCTCCACAGTCAATTGCTATGTGGGTGAATATGGGGTACGTTTCTACTTTATACCCAGGGCACACCAGATCAGGAGTATGGATGGTGTGAAGAGAACAGCTTCAACCAAACTACTGCTGTGATAGATAAGCAAGCAATGACTAGAAGATGAAGGAGGAACATAAACTCCATTCAGCCTTTGTGCTGGTCCCAGAACCGTATGCATGCATGGGGATTATTCCATCAGCAAATGCAGATCTTGTATGCCACGTGGCTCAATGCAGTTGTTCAAGAAAACCTGAGTGAAGAGCTGCATCTGTTGTGCTGTTTCTGGTAAAAATTTAAACAAGACCTCTGAACTTTTGACTTTGCAGCCAAAGTCAAAACTTATGTTCAGTTAACTCGCTGTTAGGTTCGGTTCTTTGAGTATGTCCATTGTTTTGAATAACTATGACATACAGTTACTTATAGCTGTGTTTGGCAAAATTGCAGCAGAAAGTCTATTTAGGCAAATAATATACAAAGTCATGGTGAATTCATGAGATGGAGAACCAAAGCAAAACTCTGTCACAGTTCCAGAATTAGCTAATGGTATTTGGCAAGTCTGATAGATAGCTCCTTTCACTAAAGATCTTCAAGAAATTGTTTGTGAGCCTGTGTTCTAAATTTAGTGGCTCTACATTAATTTGAATCAGTTGTGAATTGGTCTCATCACTTCTTCCTGTTTCTTTCCTCTCTGCATACTCTTGAGGAAAAAATAGGTCAAATTCTACTCCTAGATGGCACCTATTTAAAATGAGCAAGTTATGCACAATCCAAATGCAAAATTTGGCTCATAGTTATTCAAATGAGCAGTGTGACATCTGAACAGAAATGTTTTCTCAGCTACACAGGGAAATCCTATTTTCCTAGTTTTGTGAAAAAGCAAAACATTTTTCTTTTCACCCTGGGCTCATAAAGAAAGCTCAAAGCAGTTTGCACAGGTGGAAAAGAGTTATTTTTACATGGAAATATCTGTGAGTTGAAAAATAGCTTTGTACGTTTATTATTCACATTGCACTCTGCATCCTGCGGCAGCATGCATGATGCATGCTCACTTCAGGTGAGACCAACTCAACATGAGGAGTTTTCCAACCTAGGCTTGCACAAAAGTGTTGCGAGTGCATCACCTGAGCCCACAGTGGGGAATTAGTGTGCTTATGTAAGGTATGTTTGAAACTTTCAGCTGTGTCATCGTACACTTACTTTTGAGTATTGGGGTTATAGATCTGAAAGGTTAGAAAGCATACAAAGCAAATTGAAAGAGACATTGATGCACTGAGACAGGACTTAAAGTCTGTGCCTTTGCAATAGCATGCTTGCAGGATCATCAAATTTGCTCTGTGAAAGCTTAACTAACTTAGATCTTTTATCCTTGGCTGAGTTCTGGGCTATGCTGCTTCTGAAAATGTACGGTCACAGGATACACATGCTCTGAGAAGTGAACGGCCTGGATTTTATTCTCAGGTTCCCTATAGTCCTGCTGTATCATCTTAGCAGGTCACTGAATCTTTCTATAAATTATTTTTCTCAGTGGTAAGTTCAGTTTGTATTTTTCTTTGAAAATATGTTAAGATCCATGGATGTTAAAAAAAATGTGTCTTTTGCTGTTGTATTGTAAGGAAGGCGACTAGATCAGAAAATGCAACATAAAACATGCAGAGATCTATTAAGGGTCTTTAGTCCATAACAGGCTATATGACTATAAAAATTGCAGTCAATTTTAAATACGAGCACACTGTTTAAAAAAACCAAACCAAGCCAGAAAACCAACCAACCAAAAAACCCCCCGACTTAACAACTAGCTTCACTTAATAGCTAGAAGTTCTTGACTTCACTGACACCTGATGTGGTTTTGAGTTTTATTTTTACAGTACAGCTCTACCTTTTGTCTAGATGTGTCTAGATGGACAAATGTGAATGAGTGCAGGCTCCTTTGCTTGAGAGGTGACTTAGCCTCCCTTGGTCAGGACCCAGTCAGCCCCAATCTCAAATGTTCACTGCTGCTTTAGCATGGCATTCTGACAGATATAATGAGACAGGCTGACTGTACTGCGATTGTTGCCTTTTGAAACAGAAATTGGCCTATGTCACTTCAAGTTTGTGCAGAATACATGCTGTTCTCACCAACGTGAAGAAATCTTCCTTGCCATCTTGCTTCTAAGGATATAATTTTAAGTTCTTCAAAAAAACAATCTGTTAAAATCAGAAATAAGAGAAATCTTCATACAATTAATGCCAGAAAGCTGATCGCTCTCAGAGGTTGCAGGCAGTAGATCAGTACCTCTGCATGGATTCCAAGTCATCTCAGTCTGGATTCCAGTACTGAGGGTTTCTCATAGGAACCATCAGGTACTCTTTGATTTGCATTCCTCCTTCCGGTAAAACTATTCATAACATGATCAATATTAATCAAGACCTATTTCCAAGCTTTGTCCTGTGTTCATGCAGTCAGAAATTGATTTGTACTTCTCTGGAACTGAACTTTGAATTCACTTACTGCTGGTGCTTATTTTCTTGCATTCCTCGCCCCGTTTCTGATTAAATTAAAGACAAAAGTGAGTACAAGATGTTCTTTTGCAATAAATCACTAGCAAAGTAGACTGAGTGTAAATCCAGGGATCTGTGAGAGTAGAACAGCATGCTGAACTAAATCTTGGAGCTAACATATGCCAGGCATTCCCATCTCCCCACTTACACTGTCTAGCCCCAAAACTAGGAGGTGAGGAATACCATAGAGGCTGTATCATCATGTTCCTGTTAATGTGCCAGTATGTCTAGCAACATATACAGTGAACTAAAAAGGTTTGGCAGTCATAACTTCTCATTTTCAGTCACTCTTGGAGTGCACTGAAGGAGTTAGAATGCAACCACTCATCTTTTACCCTCCTGGCCACTCTTCTTTTTCCCTGTGGAGACTCTGACGTGAGCAATACAAAAGAGGTACCTGTAAAGAAGAGCCTTCTGAACACTGCTTTACCTTCTTCAATGTCACGAGGATCTGTCAGTTCTCTCCTTTAACGTATTCCTCCCTGTTAGCTCAGTTACATCCTGTCCTTTTTATTTTTCAGGTCACTGTGCAGTTACTTTATTTACTTTTTTCAGGTTATCACCAGACTCAGTCATTTGTTTTGGAAAAAGTATTGTGTGGTATGCTTGTTTCCTTCTAGTGTTTTGATTTTTGTAGGGTTTTTTGGGATGTTTTCACTTGAAGTACTATAGGTATTACGACTATATGTAGTATTTCAAGTGTGCAAAAATGAGATAATTTATATGAAAACTTTTTTTTTTTCCCCTTTTAGAAGGGAAAAAGGGAAATCTGAGATCCTTGCCATTATTAGAAATGTATGTGTACTGAAAGGAATGTGATTTCAAGGATACATAAGATTTAGTCTTAAAAGAGGAAACAAGATATCTTAGTTGAAATCAGTGGCTGGCAATCATGCTTTTCAACATTTTACCTGAAATATTGTTTTGAAGACAGCTTCTAGGTCTCACTTATGAAGGGATAGATGCATGCAGTGATGATGACAAGCAAAAATCCCCAGAGGAGAAGATGAAAAATGAGTGTGCCTAGTTTACATTGTTTCTTCTATTGCAAAATCCTAGCAGAGAGACCGTTATTGGTTGTTGGATGAGATAAGGAGTGTCGAAAACTTTAGCTGATTATGTCTGCCTCCACCATCAGTTGTCTTTGTGACACTGGGTCTGTAATAATAGATGTTCAAAAGGAGACAGTATCAGTCCAAGAAAACTGAAATACATTGCTTAAAAAACACATTTCCATCTAACGTTGTTACTGCTTCTACATTAAAATATGTAAGTTGATTATGACTGTGTGGGTGTTGTAAAATATGCCTTTCTAAACCACGTACAGGTGGTAATATATCACCCATGTCTCCAGGTCTCTTGAGAATTTCACTAATTACTTTTCCAGAAATACAGAGGAGGTCAGTTATCTGCTACCTTTTATTACTACTTACCCAAGCAACAGCTTTGAATAGTCGTCTGGAAAAAGCACAAAAAAAATGAGTAAAGAATTTAAAAACCTGGAGGGAAATATGCTTTTAAAGTATTTGATCCATGGTTCAAAATGTAAGCCATAAATGCTGTAGGAAACAATATGGAAAATATGGTAATTGAGAGAAAATGAGAAAAGACAGGCTAAGAGGGGTGAGAAAATTCAGTTTTACCTCCAGTCATCCTGCATACTATGTAATAACTTGTTTGTGTAGTGGATAGGCAAATCTAGCAATAAAATTTTGCTGTTTATGGTTATATGCGCTACCAGTGACAAAAGATATGACATTTCTGTTGTTGCTTAACTTCGGTTTCAGATTGCATTGGTAATTTTTAGATTTACCTTTGCACCTCCTCCAGAGCTGAAAGGCAAACCAATGTACTAATGCACCTTGGGTTTTGGTTTGGTTTTGTTTTCAAATAAGGGTTCAAAGCTAATTCACGTATAGGAATGGACCACTGTGAGTGTTACAGTACAAGACTTGACCAAAGCCCTTCATACAAAGGAGAACACTTCCTTCTTTTGACAAAGAGGGTCTAAAAGGAAAAAATGCTTCCAGTCCCTCTTGTTCCAGAAACCCACGTGACGATGGCATTATATTCTGACAAGTTGCTGATTCCACACCGAGGTTGCTGAGTAAATCCTGTGAGGTGTTGAGTGCCCTGAACAGCAGCCAAAGGATTACTGCCCTTCCCAGGAAGTGCTCAGGGTTATACTGTGGCTCCCACCTTTATGGCCTAGGGTGTGCATTGCCAAATACTTCATGTGACTGTTTGTATAATTAAGGATTTACAAACTAATATTGTAACTTTTCAGTTGGTTTCTATGAAAGTATCAGGAACACAACATTGATCTTAAATCTCTATATAAGAGATAACAAAATACTCATTAAACAACAGTTTAAGGCTCCACATTGCACAAAAAGTGTAAGGGAGGAAGGGATTTTGTACTCATCTTCAACCTGTAGGTTGGATTAACCAACCTATGGATGGTTACCAGGGTAAATGCTATCCATATGAATGGGTACCTAATGTAATAAACATAACATGCTGGAGCCTCAGCTAATGTAAATGAGATTGGTGGTTCTGCTGATTTACACCAGCTCAACATTCACCCATATGTTCAGTAGTAAATATTTGTGAGATCAGCCCATAAATAATATTTTATTTGCAAGTGAACATGGACACGACCGTCCAGACTCTAAATTAAGCTTAACACATGAATGCTGAAGAGGTTTCTCCTGCAGAGGCAAATATGAAAATATATTTTTTAAAACAAATTGATGGTACTGCCAACTTCCCATGTCTGTCTTTTCCTTTCATGCTGATGCATCAGTGTAACCTCAGTATGAAAAGAAACTCCTGTAAGTTTACTCTGCCTCCTTTTACTGTTTGGCTTTTTTAGTAATCTAATGTTTGTGCCTGTTAAACTCAGGATCACTTAGAGCAAATGTGGTCTCCAACGAACTGATGCTGGATCGTGGTGGGAGCGCTGACTTATTATCCATGTCATCTGTCAGATGTTGTTACAGCTCTCCTCCATAGCTGTGATACAGTAGGATGTGAAAATGGTGAGCAGACGTACATTCACAACAGCCTTGTGAGGCTGGGAAATACTCTTACCCATTGGCAGGCAGGGCGCTGAGGCAGAGGTTCATGACCAACGCTGCACAGATACACATGGATATTTGAGTTTCAAAAGCACAAGCCCAATACTGCTCAGCCTTCTCCCACCAAATTGGACCTACTTCCTAAACCACTTGTGGATCTTGGCCTGAATTTTCAGGACAGTTTGTTTAGCCTCAGTGGATACATCTCTGAAATAGGTTCTGGGCAGTGAGCTTGTCTGGCCCTTGGTCAGGTGTCTCTTAGGCACACAGAATCCTTCAGTTACTCATCCAGTATCACACTAGATCTGATAGTGGAGAAATTAGCTGAGACTTGGGAACTGCAAATCAAGCCTTAACTCTAGACTGTGAAATAATCAAGTTAGTAGCTATTGAAGATGGAAAATTACCTTTACTAGCCTTTTCTGTCCTCAATTTTTTTCCAACCTTTATAGCTGCAAAGGACACAATTATGAATGCGAACAGTTCAGCACAGTGTTACTGACACTGCAGAGTGTCAGTCAAACCACAGTTCAGAGGTGAAGTGTTTGTGTTTATGACAGCTAAAATTATTGCAACAATAGTTAGAATATCAACTATTTAAGTACCTCTTTTCAGCACAATAGTTTAGCCCTTATAAAATTCTAAATAAAGTAAAAATAAAATCAGTGATGAAAAGGAAAATAAAGACTCAAGAAGCCTGATGAAAGAGAGAAGCGTGCCGACACATAGAGTATATCCGCAGGCAAGGCAGGTAAAGGGAGATGAAGCTCCTTCTGAAGCTCCCAAACTTCTTTTCTAAAATTAAGTTCTTTAAAAATACAGCATCCATCGCATCTCTTGGGATTTAAATTTAGACTGGATACAAAATAGCAAGATGCCTTATTGTCCTTAACTGCCCTTGTTCAGGGAATTTGATTCCTATCCTCTGGTTTCAAAAGCTCCTCACTCTTAAATATATATTTGTTATTTGCTTATTTTTTAAAAAAACTTAGGTTTCAAAGGTTAGGTTTGCCACTCTTGTCAGTTGTGTTCGATTTTGCATGTGTGAAAAAGAGCAGGAAAATAAGTGAGCATGAAGTATTTCTATTTAAATCTGACTGTATTGCAATTCTTTCTGTACAAATGTAAATTGACTCTATGGTTTAGAAGGTAATACAATTTTAGAGGGCAGTGACCCAATTCTTATTTAAATTTGGGCTACTTTATATTACTTGGCAGTAAAGGGACTTTAAATTGGGTGCAAATAATTTATTCTCTTTAAACTATATTGGCGTAACCTACATTAAAAAAAACCCAAAAAGTAAATGACAATGCATCTAGAGATATTAAAATACAAATAAAATTCAACTTCAATATAATATCTTAGAATGAGAATAATATTTTTGTTTTAGTTTCTTCCCTCTCTCCACAATCATAATATATCTTTTCTAAATTTTGTATTTGTAGCTATTGATAGAAAAGAGAGCTTTTAAACCATATAAGACAATGATCATCACTGGTAAAACACCTACAAGGAGCTTTGTTTCGTATGTTGTTTTGTTTGCCAAGTAAATTTATTTTTCTGTGCTCTGTATGACATCATGCTGACAGATGTCAACTGGTGGTTTTCTTATTTGGTCTGCGAGTAGGAAGTCTGAATTTCCCATCAGGATACAGTTACTAAGGGAACAATTTTAAAATGCGTAGGGATGGATACGCAAATAAGGTGCAGTTTTGTTTGCGTAGTCTAACCAGCTAATAATTTGGAGAGCAGGTAGGCATGCCTGATGTGGAAAGTAAACGCTTCCAGAAACCTGAGCCTTTTACATCAAGGTGCATACTTCCATAGCTGATAAAAATATTGTGATTTTTCCACTAACTAATGTGGCTCCTGGGTACCACCTAAATGCTATAGACTGAAGCTGATTTCGTTTCACACGACCCACTGAGCAGCCATCAGATGGTTATCTGTGCTGTAGTTAAAATTTGTAAGTGAACTGTTTTCAAAGTGAAAATATCAAAGGGTTTTTTCACAGCCTTCAGAGAGATCTAAACTTCAAGTATTATTTTATTTTCGCTAGCCTTGAAGTGGATCCAGAACCTTACAGTTGTTAACTTGAAACTGGTTTCCAAAGTTCAGAAATGTTTCTGAAACTTTACATGGTAATAAAAATGTCTTACAACCTGAAATATTAAATAAAACACTTTTTTTCTTTTCGTTGGTCTGCACCAAATATAAAACCTTACGCCATATGTTGAAAATGGTTTCTTCAATTTGCAGTGTTATACTATGCTATCACTTGTGGTGTTTAATTAAAATGATTGCATTCATTAGACTCAAAGAGGTTACAGATGGAAAAAGTATTACACCGCTGAGTACATCTCCCTGTTAGAACTATAATGCTATAGAGCGACAAGGTCGTCCATATTATTCTGTGCTACCTCTGAACTTAAAAATGTACAGGTTATATGTGTATGTTAAACCTGAGTTATAAGATTGCAGTGCTCTGGTTACCAACTCTATTAAGGTTTAGGTTTGGTTTGATTTGTTGTGATATTTTTTTTCCTTTTTAAGCAAACTGTCAGGGTACAGAAATGTAGTTCAGCAAAAAAAAAAATGCATTTCATGATGTACTTTGTGCAAATCTTTGGCTCCAAACAGCATTTTAACAGATATCATCAGAGAACTCAGTTACATACCTCAAAGATGGTCCCAGGCTACAGAATCAGTATCAAAAATCAGTCTCTTTTGAAGTGCGTGGATTTTTAGATCTTTGGCTTTGGTTAATGTCTCATCTAGAAGTCAAAATATTTGAGATTCCAATGTGTTTCATCAGATAACCTATATATTTATTACTTGATAGATATTTTATTATCAACTGAATACATTTTAACTAGAAATCTGCATAACATTAAGTGCAGCATAGTAAAATATTAATATACTCTTTGGTTTATCACTGGTGTTTCTAGAGGTATGCAAATAATTTATGGCCAAATCCTTCTTTATGGCCAGAGAAACTTCTCTAACTTAATTCAGTTACTTCAGATTTGCACATGTGGAACTGAAAAGAAAATGAGGAACTTTCCATTGTAAGTCTAATTACATTTGAAATACACTATTTTGGATAAATATTTTGCGCTATCAAACATTTCTTTGCGGACAAAATATTTCCTATGTTAAAGTAAGAGAGATAAGAGAGTAATCCAGAAAGCCTTGTAGTAAGAATCTGCTTCATGGGCTTTTGCCCTAACGTAAGCTGGCGCTGCCCTAAGGCTGAGCCTAACATAGGGGATAGCCAGGTTTATCTCCTCCAACCATACAGTTCCCTTCTCTGTCTCATCTCACGCAAGCCCAGAGCCCAGTCTGTTCTGCTGTCGTCTCCTCCTCAAACTGAAGTGTTATCCAAGTGTTATCATTTATACCTGCCCTAGTGCTGCATTGCTGTCATAACTGACAGACACAAAACGTACACAGTCCCCTTAGGCGTCCAAAAGTAGATGATGATAATGATGGCTCCATCAGGGGTTGGCTCTGTGCTGAGGTCCCCGAGTCAATTGGCAGCACTGAGCTCAGGTCTCCCTCTTGTTGGGTTGTTTCTTCCCTGTCCCGGGGGGTTGTGTTTCCCAGCAGCTCCTGTGCTCTGCCGCTGGTTACGCAAGGTCTGGGCTGGGACCATGTGAACTGTTTGTAAATTGTGCACAGTTCAAGAGCTGTGAGTTTAATGACCCTGTTCTGCTGGGTAGGCCAAATGGAGTCATAATTTAATATTAAAATACCTGCAGATATCCTATTTTAGGTATAAGCAAAATATTATTTGACTGGTACAAGAGTACACAAATTTATTTGTGTAGAGCTGTGGTACTTGTTTTGCTGGGGGTCCAGAATAACCATATATGAAGTAAAGTTTCCTGGAGGGCAGTGAGGTGGTGTTTGAGTTTGCTTTGTTATTGTGAAATTTACCTATGTCACACCGGAGAGACTTGAGCAAGGGAGAGATTACATGCAGTGTTTGAAGAAAAGAAAAGGTAATACATTTTGCAAATAACACCTCTCTGTGGGGGGGTTTAAGTGCATCCTACATATTGGTTAGATAAGACAAACTAAAAGTAACTTTTCTTGTCTTTGTGGGCAAGGTAGAAGTGAGCTGAGGAGACTGTGGAAGAAAAATACAAGGGAATAAACACTTTATATGAAATTAAACCCAATACAATGGAAGCTGTAGGGAAGATCACCAGTTAAAATATAATAAACTGTCTTGAAGTTTTAAATTCCCACAGGAAGGAATTGTTCAGTTACAGGAATTCAGTATTATTAAGTGGAATTCACCCAACAGGGCAGGAAATCCCCTGTAGGACAAGCAGAAGTTTAAAGCTCAAGGCTGTGTATTGACCCTCCACCATGTGCTTTGCTGTTTAAAAGAGAGTATTAAAGTAAGGGAAAGATAAGGCAACAACACTTCTGTCGTTATCCAGGCATGCTATGCATCCCTCTTTTGCCCCTCATTAGTGGTCATACCGCTTGGTTAACTGCTATGGAATTGGAAATAGTTCCTCCTGAACAAAGTGAGAAAAAGAGAGTTTTTTGAGAAAATATTGCAGGAGTGATTAAGAAGTACAACGAGATGAATTTCTGTGTGAACATTCAGGTGCAAAGCCAGTGCCGACGTGATGCATGAATGGGACAAAGATGTGCTTGTTGGGCTTCCATGGCTCTACCCCCATGGGGTCATAAGCCTTTGGTGTAACCACAGTGCTGGGACACGTATCACACACGCCTGCACACGTGTGTGACATATTTGTTAGCACATGTAATGGCATTAATATTGGCAGAAGAAGCTGTTGGAGACTTTGAAATGACAGGGTAAGAATGTCCCGGGGGAAGCAAGGGGCTCTGCGACAGGAAGAAGCAAAGGCCAGAGAAAACATCTGTTACAGACAGTAATACAGGGGATGGAGAAAATAGTGTGGGCGGCAGAAGCACATATGCCTTGCTGCCAAGCATACTGAAAAGAGGCTCGCATGTCGGATTACACCGCCCGCCCCTCGATAGGAAAGAAAAAACAATGCAATCTGCCACAGCTGTAGAAAGTATCAGTAGAAAGAAAACAGGTATGGGAATGGTGCTTCAAATAGCTGACATGCAAAAGCCTGAGACAGATACCTGCAGAGGAAGGAAGGGCAGAGTCAGTAAAACACAAATTAAGTCCATGTCTGTAGAAGGACTTAGGAAGGTGAGGGCAAATCAACTGAAATTGATTCTGCCATGTGGATTATCTCATTCTGGAGTAAAGCAGCCTTAAAGCTTAGCTGTGTTTCACAGGAAGGTGGGAAAACTGTAGCTTATGCATACTGACTTCTGAGTTTCCACTGAGCTACCTTTCCCGAGTGTCCTATAGTCAGAAATTACAGTGTGAGTATAACTTGCAGCTTCAAGTCACTCCTGGAGGAAGTGTCACAGGTAGCAATGTGACAGGCGTAAAGGGTATGCAAATTGCCCAATTAGATGTAACCTGCTATCGAAGAAACAGTTGCAAGAGGAACAAGGTGCAGCACAAAACATCATGCAATGTAAAAATGCCAATTGAAAATCTGTCCTACAAATACTTATATGATATATTTGACTTTTCTGTTTATTTATTGGGGCACTGGAATTCTTCAGGATCTTGTGAAACATGCAATTCCGAAACATAAAGTACCCTCTTTATTAAGGTGTGATGGATAGGAATGTATATAAGAAAAGTGTCTTTATTTCCTGGCCCCAGTCACACAGAGCATACAGGGATTAGTTACAGATTTTCATGCTGAACTGCAGCTCAGGTCAGTGTCAGTTTAGTGGAGACTTATACTGTGCATTGTCTGCTTTTTCATCAATGTGGTTTTGAAAGCAATATATAACCAGTGTATTTGAAAATTAAAAGTCCCTGGTCTCTAAATAACAAGTGTAAGTGCATTAGATTACAAGCACTCTTGTCCCCTCCACATTTTCTTCAAATATCAGAGGGAAATGACAACACTCAGCATATTTCTAAGGGTGTGGAGCATCATTCAGCTTCAGACTGAGTACCTTTATTTTATTCTGTCTAGCAAGTTGCAGCTAGATTTATCTCTGGCCGTTAGGAGAAGCATGTGAACGTGTTCCTCTTCTGCCCTCTGAAAAGTCTCGCCCACCCACTAGTGAGAGAAGCAAATTGTTCCTTCTTTTGGAAACCTTATATCTTACTCACCACTGTGGTGTCTGGCTGCTTTCAGAAAGTGAATTGAGTGTTGTAACTAAAACCTGGTGTGTGGAAGTCCCCCTGCCTTTTTTCATTTTCCCCAATACCTCTTCAAGAAGCAAGTACCTTCTGTATCACCACATACTGATACGCTGTCAGAGACAAGATTCATGCAAAAAGAGGTGAACTGGTGTTCCTTTTAGTGTTCTGAAATCGCCCTGATGCATCTTGCTCACATTCAGGGTTAACATGGTTCCTAAATTTGGTATCGAGAAGTAATTCTGCCAGAGATCAGACTGCTCAGGGCAGGTGGGAACAGTTTGTTGTGCTTGCTCTGCTCAACAGCAGGGGGTGAGGTACTCATCCTAAAATCACGCAGCAGATCCAGCAAGTAGATTCCTTCCTGTCACAGGAATATGGGGTATCTGTTCTCTGAATATCCTTTTCTTCAGAGTATAATCATTAATTTATTTTTGGGAGGTATTTTGAACTACAAATCTCAAATTAGTCATAAGTTGGGAAGAAGTTTGTGATGTGTGGATGTGGAGTACTTGTTCCGCCGAGCACTTCCAGACTTAGTGGCTGTTATGATATGATTGCCTGAGATTTTGGGGGACTATTTGATGATCTGTGTGACCTCTTCTAATCTTATTATAATCATTGTTGCTCTCTGCTTTTCCATGCTTTCTGATGGTTGCTATGGAGACATCCTACTCTCTCTTCATTCTGAAGTGGGAGAGCGAGTCAAGGCAGTGTCTCGAATCTCCCTCTCTTTCTCACCTTTCTTCCACTCTCACACTTTCTGGCTGTCACTGGGAATCACGTCACCTCCTTTTCTTCATCTCCAGAAGAAGCACTGATGCACTCTTAGCACCAGTGTGTTCGTTCAGCATTTCTCGCTGTTCCCTGGGGAGAAGTGTGGCAGCACAGACTGCATCCAGAGCAAGCGAGACTCGGCCGAAGCCAGGCTCGCCCTGCTCAGACTTGCAGATTACCCAGAAGCTGCGTAGCACGCCTTGAAAAGGCACGATTTAAACACCAGTAATCCAGTCTGGGAGTGCTCCCACCGAGCACCCCTTGCTGGCGGGTCTAATCCATTAGACTGGCTGCTGTATGCGTCTGCCATACCAGTAACAAGGGACTCTGGAGCAGAATCATATTAGAAAGTTCATGGTTAATTCAGAATGAGAAAATCAGATGCTTTTAAACACTGCAGATTAAGTGCGAGTTGTTTCCAGGGAATGTGTATGGAGTGCATTTAAATTTGTTTTTTATTGTCTATTTCATAAATTACATTCCTTTACAGGATAAATTGAGTGGATTAGGTATGGAATCATCTGTAATTAACTGGGTGCTAGCTACTTAGGAGGGCGCATACAGCTTGTGTTATTAAACAGCATCATGTCAGGTTTAATGGATGTCATTACAGAAGTACCTCAGGGATCCATCCTTGGACCATTGTTATTTATGATGTCTGTAAATGAACTGACAAGTCAGTGCACTGAGTGCAGTGTTCATTTCTATTCTGATGACACAGTCATGGCCTGAGCTCCTAGTTGCTAACTGGACTTGAAATTGCCCCGTATGTGTTTTTGCGAGCACAGCAATGGTTAATTCTCAGTGAAGTTGTTTTAAGCAACACTAAGGCAGACACTCTGGTGCCAGGTCAGGCTACTGTTGGTGTTAAGCAGATCTAAAACTTCCACACAAAGGAAGGGAAGAAAAAAAGACATTTACAAATCCCCCATTCTATCCAAATTTGACAAATTTTGTTTTTCACATAATAGTCTTTTATTGTAAATGTAGAAGATTTTCTAGGTTTTTTTTAATAACGTCTTATATATTTTATTGATTCTATATGGTGGATATAACTGCTAAATATGGTTGTGTAGGAGGATTCAGAAATTAACTGATACCAACATACTTCTGTTTGCATTATGTTGGTTTGTAGTTTTCTGTTCATTTGGTGCTTTGGGGTTTTGCTTGGTTTTTGTTTGTTTTTTTTCTCTCCTCTCATTTTTATCAGAAAGAAAAACAGTGTGCTCCCTTTTCAGACATCTTCGTGAATCTCTCCATGCTGGAAATCTGCGTTTGATAGTGCAAATTGCTTTTTCTTCAATGATAGTGATATGACTTATATGGATCATCTGCTGATGTATCAACTCTTGGGAGAAAAAAAGCCTGGAGGTTAGGCCCAGATTGTGCCCTTGGGTTTGGATTAAGATTACCCTTGGGGGAAGGAGGCGAGTTCCAACAAGTCTTTATTTCCGCCTATAAATTGAACTACAAGGCACCAGAGACAAAATGAGGAAGCTGAGCTAATGCTGCTGCTCTGGAAAATTGTGTTAGTGACTCTGATAAAATTGAGGCTCTGACATGGCAAACGGAATTTAGTGTACAATGAAAATGACTGAGGAGAGCGGGTCAGAAGGTGATTCATTCAATAGAAAGTAATCATCAGAGTATCATCATAAGTTGCCTGTCCATAAGCAAATGAAAAATGACTGGTGTTTCTTTTATTGGCTCTGCTCAGCCTGATTGTCTGTTAGTGGGTCACTGTACTGAGCTCAGGGCTGCAGGAAAGGTAGCAAAGGCAAGAGGTGCCTGGTCCCTGAGCCATCCCTCCTTGGTGTGTGTTGGGTTTCGGACAGCTTCCATGCCGTGGGCAGCCCAGGGGCTGTGGAGCACGGGAAGCAACTGCCTATGCCTTTCCCCATGGGCCTTCTGTGTAACTCCTCTCATGCACACACACACGCCCATCCCTGAGCACCTCAGAGGAGGTGCAAAAGGCCTTTTAACTGGTCCCCAGCTACTGGGATAATCTCCTTGCCTTTAGCTTTTACTGGTCTCAGAAACATTATGTTTCTGTTTGTTTTTATTTTCGCTGGATTTCAGCACTTCAGCTGCCAAGTGAAAAATGAAACTGCTAAACTGCCTGAAAGTCATGTGACAAAGCGAGGGTTTGCTCTTCAAATTTCCACCCAGAGAAAAATATTCCCAGCATTTAGGTACAGTCTTGTCTAGCACTCATTCAGACAAATCCATTCTGCATTTTAAGTTTCCCAGGCCCTAAATGATGTCACTGTTTAAAAGACATATATTGTCCTGATTCATTTCCCTATGCTGGTTTAGTGTCAGCGTAAGTTTGACTTCTTAAGTCACTGGTACAGTCAAGAGGTCCAGTTCTCTGAAAGGGAGTTAATTTACTGTTCATTTAATGATAAGCATCATATTCTTTTGTTGCTGGTAACACAACATTGTAGCCTTTTGGGAAAAAAAACCACCAAAAAACAAAAAGGGTGTGTTTTAATTATTTTTGAACTATCAAAGGATTATTGAAGCTCCTTAGATGGTTCTGTTGGGCTTTTATCATGAGCTAGGTTTCCAATACCTACAGCAAAGATAGAAGCTGGAATCAATTTCTTTCTTCTGAAACGATGGCAGTAGACTTTTGCTTATGCTTAATCAGTAGATACTATAATATCTTCCAAACATGGCTCATATAGTTATTTAAAACAGAACTATGGTTGTTTTAATATGTTTATTGTAGCCATACATTTTGTTTTTATGAGGTTTTTATATAGCACTATTACTTATATGCTAATCTTAAGGATATTGTTATAATTTGTTTTATGTGTTAAGTATTACAGAGGCGGTTGCTAGTATCACTATAGTTAAGGGTCTTATGTGCATCATATCTGACAAACAGTTGCCTGCTGCCAGAAGCCCAATGAAACAGTTATACCCAGGAATACAAATCACCTTTGTAGACATTTCACATACATTTTCTTCAAGCAAGAAAAACCATCTAAAATTCATTATGTAGAAAGATTTGCCATTTCCTACATGCAAATCTTGTGTGCTTGCAAAATTTGCAGGCTACTGGACAAAAGGTGCTCCCCTATCAGGATGGCCATAGGCATATTCACAGTTGCTTTGCCTTGCCTTTTATCAAGCATCTTTGTCATTTGATCCCTTTTTGTACAAGTCCCATGGAAGGGACATGAAACTGTATGCATGCTTTAGAGGTTCCTTGGTTTCTTTCTGTGTTATGCTCAGTGCTTTATTTTATTTGTCTTGTTCTAAAAGCAAAGTGATACATTTCCTTTGAGAGGGACACTCAGAGACAGCAGTGACAACTTGCTTTTCTAGACAAACTCCTACAGGGGCATTAATGCCAGTAAGTCCTGTGACAGGAATACATTCCTTATCCTGGACATTAATGACATATGTGCTTTGTCAAGTGGTGTCATCAGGCTCACCAGGGACCCATATGACAATGACTTCTTAATTTTAGTTTGTGTCTCTGGGAGTGACAAAGTAGATTTCTGCTTTCCCTTGCCACTTGGAGTTCTGCAAGGCAAACTTAAAGGATTTGTTGCTTGTACTGACTGGCTGGGAATTTGTTATTGTAAGGATTGTTGTTGCTGGGTATTTACTTGCAGGGATGGTAGATCTTGAGTCCCCATGCAAAAATGAAGGGCTCATTTATTGAAACACTTTGCATTCAGGCAGCAAAACTTTGCAGATGAAAGGCCTGTTTCAAAGAGAAACACCAGCAGAACCAGGAGCACCTCGCTGTCAGTATTCTAATATTAAACTAGCAGATTTTTCTCTTGCTGAATGAATATTTAAACCTACGTGTCATGGATGCAGTTTCAACATTAGAGGATGTCCACTAAGAATGGGGCATTCCTTAGGAGAAATCATTTGAATTCCCACGGGCAAGTGGGCATTAAATCATCTTGTCCTGTGTTAGTGTTTTGTTCACCGAATTAATAGTTTAAAAGCATGAAGGGAAAGATGAACACTGCTAATTCCACCTGTGGGGTTATATTTTGAAGGCTATCTGACCTAGAAAACATTTACTAGAGCAGGGCAGAGAGCTGACACAGATAGAAAATTGTTCTGGCAGGTTTTACACGTGAGAGGGGCAACCAGACAGGTCTGATTGCCAGAACTGTTATCACTGGCATGCCTAATAAGCGTTATGGTGTTTAATTTTGAAGAATTAAACACTAAGATTCAGGCTTTCCAGGCTGAGTCTCCTAGTGGGATGAGGTTTGAAGAGTACAATTTCATTCTAAGAAATTATCCTCTACAGAAACTTGCAGTTTTGCATTCATGCCCTGCTTAAGTCCTCTAGGACAAAGTGCTAAATTTTTAAGCACTATACAGTGTGTGTTCCCTTCGGCTAATCGTTTTAGTGATACCAAAACATCTGTGTATGAATCACTGAAAGGAAATTAAATTGAATTATAATTATCATAGCTATTTATACCCTAAATTAGCTATTCGCAGAGAGGTCAACAAGCCAATGAACTGAACAGTAACTGGCAGTAAGTGCCTTACCAGGGTAAATAATAATTGCTGACAATGTTATGGTGCCTACAGACAAGAGGACAGGGATACTACAGAGCTTGCACTGGTTTTGTGTAGGAAAGGAGCCGTAAGAATGGTGGTAGTAGGTGATCTGTAATAGCAAAGTGGCAGAGCATGATAGTCCCGTTATGATACATTTGGGTCTTGAAACAAAACACAGACTCCATTTACTTTTTAAAATTAAAAGACAAATAAATGGGGCAAGATTTTGTTAGAAATTTTGTTGATCTTCTCTGAAATACTGTCTCACTGAGCCAGATATAAAAGCAAGGCAAGTTTTCTATATGAGTATAGGTACAAAGGCAATGGTTTCCCTAATGAAGATCCCCATATGTATTAAGCACCCAGCTCAAATTTATTCTACAAGCTAGAGAAAGAGTGCATGCTGAAGTACCTAGCTTATTACTTTTGGGTTGTTTGTAACATTTTTACATCTCTCTGATGAAAATACTTGTCAAAAGACAGCTCTTCTTTGGAAGAACTATGCTATTGCTAAGTAGAATGTCTGCGCTTTGCAGCTTGGGAAGGCATGAATCTAAAATACTGATATACTATGTAAAACAGCCCTGTCACCCGTGTGACATGGATGCCACTACATGTTCTCCATCAATGGTTGATGTGACAAACTCCATATGTTAAAAGGAGGCTGAGGAAAATCTTTTTTTCCCCAGATGGAAAAAATATGTAACTGTGGTACACAAACACTCTTTGCAGAGTTTCTCTGTTTCCTCAGCAGTAATAACATATCTAAAAATAAGACTTGGATCTGGAGCAAGAAAAATATCATAGCCTACCACCGCCCTAGTTTTCAGCACAAAGAAATGTAGGCATTTAAGGGCGTCAAGGGAAAGTGGATTTTTATTTATAGTGACCATGCTTATTATTATTCAGTACAATTATCTGGAGAGAGAATAAGGAAGATTGCTTAAGGTGTTGCTTTCCAAGTAATTAACAAAAATATTTCAAATGTACACAAAGACTGGCAGATCATTCATCAGTGCTTATTTAGGGAAGCAGCTCTCAGTAGTTCAGCCATATGGGTTTTTGACTGCACCTTAAGGGAGCCCTATAATTAAAGAAAAGGAAAATAATTACAATTGTTAGCTGTGAATATTTTATTATTACTGGAAGAAATAATACAACACAAGGTAGATAAAACATTATATAGTTAAGACATCAATGATGACATCTTCAGTTACAATGTCTAATACGTGATTTTGGTTTGGGGATTTTCTTTTTATAAACATTCAAAAGAAATTATACCTGATGGAGTCACTGTTTCTAGATGAAACTGTCTTCATGCAAAATGCAGGTATATCTAAAACTTTTATATTGGTTTTCATATGGACTTTCTAAAACTTATAGATGGGCAAAGAAATGTGATTCAAGGGCTGATGACTGGTAGGTTACCAGTTTATATGTTATCAATCTTTCTGATATCAGTTTATAATCTGGCAGAAATACATGATAATTAACCCTTTAATGCTGGAAAAAATATTCAATTCAGTTCAAAGAAAGCATTGAAAGAATAATTTGGAGATAGAAATATCGAGATCTAACTGAAATACACAATGCCTGAATGCTCATTAATTTGTTGATCTGTGTACTAAGGTGATCTGATCAAAGCCCACTTGTTTCCATTTGATTTATTGAATACAAACATCCCACAATGCACACAATAATGTTATTGTGCTGCCAGTTTTTTCAACCAATATCATAAAGAAAGCTTATATTTTTAAAGCATTTAAGAGACAGAAAGGGTTATTTAATCTTTGATGAATAAAATGTTCTGGAAACATTTTTCAGTTACAAGTATTCTGCACTGAATATGAGACTGTAGAATATTTCTGATGAGTTTCAAGAATTCTTTGTTATAAGCTTAAAACTAAAGGTTTGTAGAAGAGAAGCACTTTTAAAACCCTGGTAAAAGAACTGATTGACAGCTATTCTTACTTTAAACCTTTGCACTGTTTGACGTACTTGTGTTTTCTTCTAAAGCATAAATGTTTTAAAGTATTTGTTTTCTGTAAACAAAGACCATGATCACAACAGCTGCTACCTTGTAAAAAGAGATAATGTCTTGGTCTCTTAGAAGTTATTCTTGATGATAGTTTGCCTGCAGCCAAACTTTTCCTGTTTCCCAATTCATAATATGTTTATAGCTTGGAGTGAAAGACTACTGTCAAGTAGTCTGCAGAGTGCACGAGTCTCTAGCACACATATGCACGTTCTCTCAGAAGAAATAACAAAGTTTCAAGTACTAAGTCAGAAAGCTGTTTACTCGATTCCATGTAAGTACAGTTGGCAGTAATAAGTCTGGGGTTTATGGCTATGATTATTTAATACTTTTCATGTTAGTCATTTCTTAGCAAACACTGGAACTTCTCTGGGAATTTCCTTAACTCTGGGAATTTCCTAACCTTCATTTTGTTAAATAAATAAACATTACTGTAAACATGCAAAAATCTATTATCTTCAAAGGATCACAAGCATAAGGTAGAAGTAAAGTTCTAATAACCTGAGTAGAATAGGAACATCTTTTGCATCAGTATTGAGGCTACTTCCATACAAAGAAAGAAATGACCACATGACCAAAAGAGAAGAACTTGTGTACTAACACATGGGCAAAACTGTTCTCGCAGAGAAGTATCCCTGAAAATTTGCAGAACTGAGAAGGTACCATCTGTATCAAAAGCTCAAGTGATTTGGTGTGAAAATGTTTGTTAGATCCTAACCCTGAATTATCCATTTCTTCTCCTGTTTCTTTTTAGAAACGACATTCACTTTTCTTCCTTTGTTAGTATGCTCATTTGCATTGGTTTCAGTCGCTTTCACTCCTTTCCTAACTTATTTTACAGCTTGTGCATTTCTCACAGCTGGATAGCAAGCAGGAATCCCATTGCACGACATACAGTCCATGCTGATGAACACTAATTCTGTGCATGGATCATGCAGTGAAGCATGTGAGAAGAAAATTTCAATAACATTCTAGTTTTTCAAGTAACCAACACACACAACTGGAACAGACTTTTCAGGTGTATTCTTATCCTATTTTAGGACTCTCAAAGGGGACAGATGATTTTCAAAGTGGTCCAGTCCCAACACATGTTCCTCAAGAATTATAACATTTATGGCTACATTTTGAAATTAGCTCACTTTCCAATGAGCTCAGAAAATTCCAGGATCATAATTTAAGTCTGTTTTGCTCTATAAAATATGTTTCAATCACAAATTCTGCAGGTAGACTGATCTGTTTGTTACAGAACATGGATCTCGAGTTTCCTAGGCTTTAATACATTAAGTACAAACTATTGCAGAGCTAAATATTTGGGCCCTGAATTTTCACTTGTTACTTTACATGTAACTAATGTATCCTACAAACCCGCTCATGCATATGAAAAACTTTATATGAGAGTGTCCTTTTCATAAACCTGGAAAAGCTGGGATTTAGGAGATGTGTATGGAGTTGATTTCCCCATCGTTAGGTTTCTGTTACCTAAGCAACATGGACCAAAGTCTGTTTGAATGTCTGAGAGCATTTTCCCTTTGGAATTGGCCCAGAGGGAGATTCCCCAGACTCGTGTTCATGCTTTGTCCCAGCTTGCCCATGGAACTGCAAGAGGCAGAGACTTGCCTCTCTCCATTCTGAAAGGCCGTATTTTGGAAATACAGTTCTTTTAACACAATTAAACATGGTTATTAACATAGTTCTTTAAAATACAGTTCTTTTATAGTTCTTATAGTTGTTAGTTAAGTTGGGTTAGTACTGTACCCAGTCGAATTGTCAGCATACATCAGAATACACAGAGAAGAATCTAATTTCAGAGTTTGACAGCTGATGAAATCTTCGCAGCATCGGTGAGGCTGGATTTGCAGTTGTTCAACACTAGCACGTAACAGTAATGTTGTCAGGCTCTACACCAGAAATTGTTTTGCTTACTATGTTAGATTTTCTTAGCATGAGTGTACATCCTTTTGGATGGTCTCCTATGCAAGATGATGTAAGGAGCTGCTGTGTTCCAAATGGGTACAAAAAATCCCCAAGAAAAGGCCATCATTATTTGTGTCTGCTGGGAACTTTCTTAATCCTTATAAAGATCTGTTTGATAAAATGAAATGCCTAGCAAAATCATGGCTTACTAGGCTTGCCAGATATATTATCACCAGTATGTGATTTGAGTTTAATCATGTCTAAATACATGGTTTAGTCATCCAAATAGTTCAAATGAGAACATATGCCATTTAAATTAAGCTGTTAGTTAATCCATTGTAGTCCTCCTAAATAAAATTCACTAGCTATGGGAATCACAGCATATTACATCAAGACCATATAACACCTGCAATGACGGCACTCTCATGCTAATGCCCCTAAAGGTCTAAAAGAGCAGTGAAGTGCAAATCAATCTCAATAATCTAAGAAAGAACTAAAGGCTTTCCTCAAAGCTTGGCTCACAAATGACCTGAAAAAATAGAGTGAAGGTATATAAGATAATTTCTAATGTTATATATCTTGCCTTCACATAAGAAGTACTTTAAAATCTTCATCTGGAAGAATTCAGACTAATTTTCAGACTGGGGCAGCAGTTCAAATCAGCATCATGTAACACAAAGCACATTCAAAACAGATTTCAGTGCTTTAAATAACTATGATGCTGACAAACCTGGTCTCTTTGATTTCCATTTCCATTTTCCCTGTGATGCCCTGGCCTTCTTTATTGGGAGTCTGGGATAGGTTGCTAATCTGTAGCAAGAAGGTGTTTTCATTTTCTGTGAGTTCTATGGGCAGAAAATACTCCAGACAGCTATTGCTAGGGCAGGGCATGGTCAGGCAGGATGGGATTACTGGGGGGAAATGCTCCTGTTCTGTCAAGTCAAGGAAAGGTGGTGGTGCTGCTGCTGCTGTTGTGGGGAGGGCCGGGTGTGAGGCAGAGGCTACCAGTGTCTTCACTTCCCAGCAGTTCCCCCAGTTGCTGCTTAACAGTGGGAATGGCAGCTCTGCCTTGCAGACTCTTTCTTCTGGCTTCTAGGATTTACTTAATCGTGCCATGCTAATGGGCTTGCCTAAAGTGAAAATGATTAAACCACATTCGACTTTAATTTGTTGCGCTGACATGCACTTTTGTTCTTCCAGTCTGACAAATTACTGAAAGAGCAAACCAAATAAAGTGTGATTTACAGTTAGTCTGCTGTTGTGGAATTAAAAGCAAAATAGTTTAAAAATTGTACAATGCTTTAATTAGAAATATTAGTTGTTCAAGGCCCTCTATGCACTATGTTGAAACCCACATTAAGATCTGGTCTTCCCAGGGACCTGGTACAGTGAGACAACTTAGCAGGGTTAGGTAAAAAAAGTTTTATGGTTTTCAGTGCTTCAAGAAGTTTGATGTAGTGCAGTATATGTGCAAATATAGATTTGCCTATCAAAACCGGTAAATCCCTTATGGACTGTGAGCTGCACTCCTAGGAGACCGTTCTAAAAGTCCTGTTAGAGAGGTAGAGGACACATCTCTTTGATTATATTTGGTGGCAGCTGAGAGTAACAGCACTGGGATTTTTTTGTTAGGGCCAATTATGAAGAATTGAAAGACAGTGAGAGGGTTGTATAGAGAAAGAAAAGGAATATTTCATGAAGAATGCATAAAGGAACTTAAACACTACCCAAATATTATTATCAATTGTAGGTTTGTAGAGATCTCATATAGAACGACAACATTTTTCTCAAGCAACTGTTTCTAGTTTCATGGAGTGCAACAAATCTTATTAATATTACCGTGAAGGGGACTGAGGCAGCCAGTGAATGGTTAATGAAATGTCCTATTTTGGTGTTGGTAGGAAAAGGACAGCAAAGACCACGCAATGGTTCAGATCAATTTGGATGTCACTCATTCCAGCTGGGTGTTTTGAACTTTGTGCCTACAAGTGTGCAACGAAAATCTGCTTGTGATACATTTGTGCAAAATATTTATTATTAGGAACCCCTAAAACTCTTGCCTGTCATGCTCATAGGGTTACAGGTCTTTTTTTACCTGTAAAAAAAAGGACACAGTTTTAAGAGAAACAACTCCATCTGGAGTCTGATGGGACTTTTTTCACGCAGTCTTATGACTGTTATATCTGAATTACCTAAATCTTTTAAAAAACCAAGAATAATTAACATTTATGTTAAAATCTCTCTTCAGACATTAGGCCTCATGTCCTTAATGCCAAGGAGAAGGCATGCTGATGATGATCTGACTATATAGCCATGCCCATATTCCTCTATGGAGAGTTGTACTGGGGAAGGAGAGAGCGTGTTTGTGTTAGTGCATTGTGTGAATATTATCATTAGTCCAGCTGATGCAAGGGCTGGCCTCAAAAATCTTTCATGCTTAATTTTCTGAAAAATTAAAGAGCTAGCAAAATCTAAAGCTGTGTTTCCCCTTATGAAATAGCCATGGTTTATACCCAGAGATCAGAACACATTAAATTTAATAGGCAGCAGTGCTATTCCTGTTACCAAAACTCCTGCTTAGGAACCTGTTGCTGACTGTAATTGAGGTAAAGGAAGGCCTTAAAATAAAATTGAAATGATAGTGGAGATATTGAACATTAAAATGTGAGCAACATCAGTGGTAAACCAGTCTATAATCATCACTGTTTGCATAAATCAGAAAATATGTCATTATGATGCAAAAAAGTGCTCTTGGGATCTTGTCTACATCTGATAAACCATAGATCAGCCACCTTGCGACGTGAAGTTCTCATTTGTTCTGACATTAGAGACTGGAGTACACACCAAGGCCTAATGGTGAAACACTGTGTTCAGTTATTTCAGCTCAATGAACGATTGGGCACAAACTGTTTCTGATGAAGTAGAGACTTCTTCTCTGTACATAGTCAGCGATGACCATGTTGCATCTTCGAATCTGTTCAGTCTGCAAAAATATCTTAATACAATCTGGGAACACATGAAACTGTTTTGATTGGTTACCAACAGTTTTCTGCTTTCAGCACTTGTTCCTCATGCTGTATTGGTTAATAATGATTGGTCAGGAAGCCTCCAAATTTTCCTTTTCTTCCTCGGCTGGCTGAGTGAGAATCATTTGTCTTGTGTAAACAGAAATGCACTGACACACTTCAGCACGTTTTAAAAGCTTCTTTCTGATCCTAATACCTCTGGCTACATCTTTGGAATTTACTTTAGTAAACATTGATGCCAGCAAAACCCAAATGAACTAGTTTTTTTTCAGAAAGCAAATACACAAATGACATTAATGTGGCTTAAGTAAATTCATTTATAAATACAAGCAAATATTCATGGAAAATTTAGCTCCATTTGCGGTCCCTGGAGCTTGTCAGTCCCAGATGGGGTCAAGGACAGGAGGATATAATGGTGTCAAAGAAAAACAGATGCAGGCAGATAACTGCTGTGTGTTTCAGAAATGTAATTCACCTGAAGTAAGAAATGGGATCTGAAATGCAGCCCCACTCTCTTAAATAGAAGGCACTCAAGCTTGTTTTTGTAGCAGGTTGCAATTTTCTTAAATAGTCTGTTCTACGTGTTCTTTTCCAGCCAAAATATATGATATGTTTCTGTACTTTTTGAAGTGGGTACTGTAGAGTGGTGTGATTACAGCTTTTAGCAGCCTCTTTTTGGCTGCCTGGGTGTCCTTTGGTAATTGAAAACTTGTTTATTGGCATCATTTGTTGGACTTTATTTAATCACTGTTTCTCCTCTCGGAGCTGCTTTATCCCTTCTGAGGGCTGACTCTTTGCATAGGCTTTGTCTGGTTTTCTGGCATGGGGCAGGCTCGGTTTCAGGCAAGTGGCTTTGTAATTCAGCCGCAGCGAGTAGCCAGCAGCTATCTTGTCATGGGGTGCAGCGGGGATCTGCTCGCTCGGGGCTGTGCGGCGCCGGCCTCGCTGCTGGAGGTGCTGATAAGTACCTGAGCGAGGAGAGCCGCGTCTCCCTCGCCCCGCGCTGGGCGGCTGCCAGCTGCCGCTGCAGCCCTCGCCGCCAAGGCCACCCTCGTGTCAGGGAAGGCAGCAGCAGGCAGTCTGGCCGCGTTTTTAATTGGGAAGAGTTTGTTTAACGTCCCTCTGTTTATCAAAGTGGACCCTTGTTAACACTGATCACTCAGATTTCTGTTTAATCAAATTGCATACAGTGTATACTAGGTTTTGCGCTGATTTAAATATTGCCTTTTCATCCTTGTCAGCAGAATACTTCAGCTTCATTTCTTATTAATCCTGACAGGAAAGAGGTTTTTATCTTGGATTACTGTTTCTTTATGGGGCCTGACAAAGGGTGTTTCTTGCTGGCAGACTGAGAGGGATGCTGCCATAAGTGACAGAAGAGCTTCTTGGCCGATGTGAAAGAGATTCAGGGACTGTGTTTGCCCCAGTACAATCATACTAAATGTCTTTTTGACCCCTTAGCAAAAACTGCAGGCAAGGTTCTTCTAATAGGATAGTTATAGGAAGGAGGGAGAATCATCAAGCATAGAGGCCCAAGTGGCTGTTGCAGCTGAATTTTCCACTCATCAGCTGGGAGAGAGGGTTTGCAGATCAATACTGAGTTGTTTCTTTTAGTGCATCTGTGGTAGGGGTAGCTGAGATACTGAATTATTTTGTTTGGTTCATGGGTTTGTTTGATTTCATGTGGAGGATTAGTGCTTTATATTCTCATATTAACACCCATATATAAAGATGTATCTTCATATATCCATGGTGAGCACGTGTATGCTTGCTTTCTGCTAGTCAAGGTGGCAGCTCAGAAAATGTGAAACCCATTTGTTGTGTTGGGGTACCGTGGGCAGTGAGTGACAAGCAGCCAGGTGTATCTGAAACAAGAAAATGGGAAACAAGTGAATGCAATGCATACAGTTTATATTCTTGTGACTATAGAGGCTGTACAGGCTGTACATTCCACTGCCCTTGTGTTATTCAAAAATTGCCAAAAATTAATCGTTGGAAATGCTCAGGAGTGAATTTTAAATGCGCTTGTTTATTTGCACTAGAAAATGAAATACATGGAGACATGCCCATACATATACATACACGCCTATTTATAGATGTGTGACACAGGGTAGACTTGGCTTTTACTGTTCGATGACAGATTCCTCAGTGCTCTGGCACAGACCCAGTTAAGCAAGTCAGACAAGAGGATAACTGAGTCTATAACAAGCCCACCTACTCAATTAGTTTGTGTTGGTGACAGAAAATTAGAATGCACGGATGGTTATTTATTTATTTTGATAAATTACATTATTCCTAATGCAGCAGAAATACAAAGTTCTTAACGCTTCTCCTGCAAAAATCAGGCTTTCAGGGGACTGTGATCTGAGAAGGGACCTGTTTGTATTGTCTAAAGTTATATCCTGTGCAGTTGCTTTTCATCAGTTTATTCGAAGACGAATTTTAAAACAGATTCTATCGTTTTCCAGTCAGTTTTAGCCTATTTCATTTTTGTACAGTGACACAGATAAAAATTTGGGTTTTCCCCTTCATGGCAATATTTCTAATGATCAAAAAATCCCTGACCCTGTTTACCAGCTAAATCTCCCTCAGGTTTGCCTCTCCCAGAGACTTAAAGTCATGATTCTTTTAAAAAGGTTCAGAAATCACAAAGATTAGATTAATACTGTTTATGTAGTCACATGACACAACTTAACTCTTATTCAGAATCTTTCATGCTGAGTATTAACAATTTTTAATAAAACTCAGTCTTTTAATAAAAATAATTATTTTCAAAATAAGGAAAATAGAAAATTCACTGGTATTATGAATGCATTTGTGAAAGCATGGTCTGCTCACAATATATGGAAGCAGGAAAAGAAGCTGCTGACTATGGCTGTTTTGTGGTGTGGGGGTTTTTTCTACCCCTCTGTTCTAATATTAAATCACTGTATTAAAGCTTCATGAGTTTCTAGCAATTCTGTTCTTAATTTCTGCTGTTATCCAACATTTGCTTTGTTAAGCAAGTTGCTGGTTTTCCCTTGCATAATACCTAAATGTTCTCAGTTTGAAATATATATTATCTCCTCTTTACTGGAAAAAATATTTTGGCTGAGGTTATGGATGGTGGCAAAAGAAGAAAACTAAATGACGCTACTAAATGACCTCAAATGTAAAGCTATAAAGCTAGTAAAGTGGTACCTGGTACCTGTTGTAAAACAGGTAGAGTAATTAGAAGTATCTAGAGCATGAAGAAGATGAAGGAGAAATTGATAGAGCAGCCAGATTTCTGGGTTTCTTCTTTTTTTCTTCCTCTTCTTTTTTTTCTTTTTCTATTCTTTCTTTCATCTTTTCCTTTAAGGAATAGCTGCTATTTATTTCTCCTCTTTTGCATTGTACAGTTAGTTCTAGTATTAGTTCCACTAAACATCAGTGGGAATAGTGACAAACCATATCACCTTTGACAGATCCCAATATATGTGTGGATCTTGTATATATACATATATATCCATAGGACATGCATTAATATTTTATACTCCTGAGACCTTACGAAGTTTCTCCTGCCTGTTTTGTTCTCTTTATTCTCTTGGAAAAGATAATGGTGGCTACTTCTGACAGTGGTCTGCTGTATTTTAGATAAGATCTCTGATACCTTGGCAATAGAGCTCCCTTATGTACCTTATGAGATATCCAGCAGCGTCTCTCTCTTATGTCTCTAGACTATATCTGAAAAGCTGCTTGGCCAGATGGCACTGTAGATCTGTAACATTTAAACATATTTTTGGCAGCCCTGTGCATGCATAATATCCTGGGTGAAATATTTTTACTTGCCAGGCTAAAAAAGTGTGTAAACTTCAAAATTACATCCAACGACACCTGAATATCTTTCTGTATTTTCTTGGCCACATACCTACAGAGGACTTGGCTTAACCAATAGTAAACAGATTAAGCAAAAGTATTATTCTTCACTACAGCTGTTTTCTGACTCTTATGAAAGAATGTATCAAAACTAGTGACTCTTTAAAGTATTCTAATATCCTGGATTTTCCAATCTGGAACTGCTAAGCAAGACTAACCTATAATGTGTCATAAGTTATTTATAGTTATGTCAGTATCCTAGAGAACTTTTACACTTTAGGTTATGACCATAACTGTCTGTTACTCCTAGATCTGCTTTCCCCATGGTTGTAGCACAAGCAGGATCCTCTGTACTACACGTGACAAACAATTTAAGACTCATGTAAATAGTCTGACCTCTTTATTTAGCTGGGGCACATAATCAACATTATTTACCAAACATATGACATTTGGTGATATTTACCAAATAGATTACATTCACCAAAAACATAACATTATTAACCCAATGGAAATTCACAAAACACTTGGAACGTAGGAAGCAAACATGGAAAAAAGTGGAAAAATGCTAACCAAAATTTCAAATCCTAGGTAGTTCCAGAAAAGGCCACAACCTAGTATTCATTTGGCTAGTCAGTAATTAGGGGCAACTTGCAGAATGATGGTTGAATTTTGATGCCTGTTGTTCTTCGGTAATATTGAAGTCTGAAGTTAGTTTTTTGGGTTGATTCTGTTAATTGAAATTCAAATCATAATCTTATGCAAGTATATTTGAAGTACCTGTATGCTGCACCACCGTCTTTTAGTTTATTTGTGTATAAGCATACTCCTATGCAGACTTATCTATATTTAGGCAATGGGTAATATTATTTGATTTCCAATGAGTGTTGAGACATGTAAAAGACTACATTCCCTGGGAGGTGCAAGTTGTGCTGTCTGATTTTCAGCAGTTAGACATCCAGTGTGCATCCTGAAGTCGAAGCTGGGTGATGAGGCTGCCAGCATTAGTTCATGGGGGAGTTAAAAACCTCAGGGTTGAATTCAAAGCTGCCATCATGGATTGGTTTATAGGAGAATAATGACTGCTCAATCAGGGCCTCAGGGAGTCATATTTTCCTCCTCAGGTAGGTGCCTATACTACCATCTCTGCTCCCCTTTACAAGTTTCAGGCATTGCTGAAAACTTGGAGCTGGGTCTCTTTAGTTTGCAGAAGAGGAGACTGAGGGGAGACCTCATTCATGTTTATAAATATTTAAAGGGTGAGTGTCACGAGGATGGAGCCAGGCTCTTCTCGGTGACAAACAATGATAGGACAAGGGGTAACGGACACAAACTGGAACACAGGAGGTTCCACTTAAATTTGAGAAGAAACTTCTTCTCAGTGAGGGTGACAGAGCACTGGACCAGGCTGCCCAGAGAGGTTGTGGAGTCTCCTTCTCTGGAGACATTCAAAACCCGCCTGGACGCCTTCCTGTGTAACCTCATCTGGGTGTTCCTGCTCCGGCAGGGGGATTGGACTGGATGATCTTTTGAGGTCCCTTCCAATCCCTAACGTTCTGTGATTCTGTGATTCTGTGAAGTAGGTATTTCTACCTCTTGGGAACATGCCTACCACACCAGGTAGACAGCAGTGCATGCACTCCTCTCCTGGTGCAGCTCTGCCATGGTGCAGAAAGCTGGTGAGCACTGAAACATAAATCTGTAGTTCAGTGACCAGGACACTTGCCAAAAGGTGTGGAGTCTTGGGCTCTGGTCTCTCTCTACTTACTTAGATTTCTGCTTCTGTATTTGATATTAAGCAACTTAGTCTCTGGATCAAGTTTGTCAAGCTGTTGAACCTTGTCTAGACTAAAATACTATGTTGATTCCTGAGTTTTCAATTCTAAATATTTTGGCAAAATTGCAGTGGAGCGTAAGCATCTCCAAGATCAGACAGAAGTTGAATGGTCAGAGGTATGTGTATAAATGCCTTATCCACAGCTGTGTGCTTAAAAGATTTTCCAGCCAATGACCATCTCTTCTTTGCAGAGCTGCTTGTAGTGTTCCTCCAAAAGCTGATTGATCATGATATTTTCTTTGCAAGTCTTCCATAAATTCTACTTAAACCAATTCATTTCAGGATTGAAATGAAATGAAAAGAAATGGTTAAGAAAGATATGGAAAAAGAAGGAGAAGAAAAAAAAAGAAGTTAAAAAAAAGCATGAAAATTTATAAAAAATCCCAACCCAAACAGTGAAGTATAAAACTGGAGGGAGGAGGGAAGAGACAAAACCAACATGACAGAAATGAAAGAATTGAAGATGAAAATGAAAGACATGAAAGAATTTTCAGTGTATTGTTTGAAGTACAGTTAATTCATAGGAAGGATGGAGCTTAAAAGAATTAATGGAAGTATTCTAGATTAAAAGACTAGAGGAGGACAAGATGATTAGGCATTCAAATTTAAATTTTTTTTAACTGTTTGAATCTTGGTTGATCTATTACTACAAAGATCTAAGCACCAATGTGTATTTTATTCTGTGGCTATTTCCAAGTCCATCAAGAAAAATCAAGAGGACTGAAAAGGCTTGCACTGCAGTGCAATGAAAAGACTGGGCATTCCAGTGAAGAACCTGGGATTTACTAACCTGAAAAAGTCATGTTTTGCTCCAGCTTCTCCAACCACTCACTGCTTTGTAGGTTTACTTGATATGGATATGTTTTCTTGACTGTAGGTACCTGGTAGCCTTTCTGACCAAAGATGCTGTTTACAAGTGGCATAGTGAGCAAGTGGCATGCTTAGGTTTTTGGATTTGATGTTTAAAGACCAGAGACACAGTTGTAGTAGAACATGTCCCCTGGTTGCCTCTAACTCTCTCCCTTGTATTCTGCACCCTTGAATACAAGCCTGTTTTGGAGATGTTGAGTCTTTGACACACCACTGAATAGGATCTTCTCTTCTGGACAGATTATTTGATTACCTATGCTGTGAAACATGGTATGTGACATATACTCCACTACATCCATGTCAAAATTATGTACTATTGCCCCAGAACTAAAAGAAAAACTGTGTCCTGTATTCTATTCCCTTGGCTTTTCCATACAGCAAAGGATCATCCACATGGCACCTCATATCTGGCAAACCTAGCATTCACTATAGGATTTTGGAGGGCCTTTCAAAGTGAATGTCAAGGTCCTGGGACATTGATACTCTTGCCTTAAGGTAGCAAGCAGTGTCTTTCAGGTACCATTGAGCTCTATAGGAATTAAAAAACAGATGTAGCTAGTTTTCACCAAAGCAAAGATCATCTGCTTTACAGTAATTGTCCTCTCTCTGCTTAACTCAGACCTTGGCAGAAACTGAGAGGCAGGAGCCAGGATCTCGTTTCTTGCCTCTTGAGCGTACACCAATTTCTGTTTCCATTTCAGGCATTTGATGGCAGTGGGGCTGTGCCTTGTAAATATGACCTCTCAGCCCCTATTGTTTTGTAGCCCTGAATCTGGGTTATGCTAAGTGAAAATGACTCTTCCTTTTGTCCTGTAGTTTAGAACCAAGGCACAAAAAGAAAGACAACGCTGAGGAAAAGGAAAACATTGTTGGCTGCTGGAGGGAGATGGATTGATTAGAAGAGTGTTGGTGAACTGGAGTCTTAGAGGATCTTTCTCCTTCATATATCTCAGTCTGTGACCTCAGCATCCTTGCTCTTCTTTTGGGAATCCTTAAAAATATGTTATATTGTCTGTATTTTATAGGTATATTATATAGCTATCATGGTTCCCTTAATATTACTGCAGATTTCTGATGGATCATGGCTTCAAAATCTCTATTGCTGTTTAGGCCATAATGTATAATTCAGTCTCCTGAGCACAGCTGTTGCAATGATGGTTTCTGACCTCCAGATGTGTTTATTATAATCCACCCTTTGTAAAGAAACTGCAAATAATGATGAAAGTTCAAAGTGGTAGAAGTTGCAAGCAACTGAAAACATCATTTCTCTGTTCTGCATTCCACTCAGGCTCTCTGGTGAATATATGTTGTAGATTGTTTTATTCCCTGATATTCAGAGCCCTATATATTTTAAATATACTCCTTGCTATAAGCTCTGACAGCTACATTCCACTGGAATCATGAAGCTGTGACCAGAAGAAGAAATCTCACTAGCACAGAGAGGAGAACTAAGCTTGTGCAACTTACCACAGAAATAAATAAAAATGACTCTCAGCCTCGCAGCTTTCAGCAAAACTGAGCTCATTGAATTTGATTTCCCTCATTAAATTTCTCATGCACAGACACACACACACTTTTCTATCTCATTTTTTCTGATCTCTGGAGAAGGGAGAGACATTACTTATTTTTAAACTCTTGGCGGAACCTGGATATTGTGGTTATAATCAACTTGTAAGAAAAGAGAAATCTAACAGCTAAACAATGCCATTTTATCACTTAGAGAAAAATTATACCCACCTCTTTTTCAGCTCCCTGTGGAAGTAGAAGAGAACATGAGATTATTGTGAAGTCCTTTAGTTTAGTCCTATATTTGTAGGTACTGAGAGAGAGTATAAAAGCTGGAGATGGTATGGAGAACAATATGTGAAGTTGTTTTAATCCTGTTTGACTGAACTTGGATCCACATTTTTGACATCTAGAAAGAGTCACATCCAGTTCTTTTCAAATGCCGTGTGAGACTAACCCTGTGATCATTGTTGGGAAACATCCTAGATATTTTCTCTCTTCTGTTTGGAAAATTATGCATGGCATGAATATTGATTCTCCGACATCGATGAGCAAAAGAACGTAGCTCTGTTTTCTAGTGAGAGTTTGTCTCAAAATCAGAAACTGTCATTGGAAGCAAAGATTGATGTAGCCTGGGAGTGTGGTATTGAGCTTCTAATTTTTTATTACAATTCCTGATGTGTCACTCAACTAAGATTTCCTTTTTGAAGTGGGGCTATAGATCACTGTCAATTGTTTCTGTTTGTACAGCTCTATTTTATACTTTTGTGTGCTTAATGGTTTTATTTGCGACTGGCCATAACCAGATACCAGCTGCTACTTCACATGCATCACTTTTCTTGTTTTTTTGCAATGCTTGAAAGGGCGTTATTTGTGGAGGACTGTAGTGACAGAATACCCTGAATATTTACCATGGATTCCTTCTAGTTGCCCTCCATGCTGCTGTAGTGACTACATC
Organism: Mesitornis unicolor; assembly: GCF_000695765.1. Lineage (NCBI taxonomy): Eukaryota > Metazoa > Chordata > Aves > Mesitornithiformes > Mesitornithidae > Mesitornis > Mesitornis unicolor. Next base: position 75,297 of record NW_010164579.1, on the reverse strand, counting down.
TGAGAATCCTCTGAACATAGCATAGTAGAATCCTAATCTTAATTCCTTCATTTAGACTTAAAAACTATTCATATAGAAAAAGCATTTAATCTGTGTAGAATGTGCCTGGTTTAAAATTTACTGGACGTGCTGTAAAAGGTTGTACATTCTTATTTGGCTGTGGCTCTAACCATTTGCATGTGATGTATCTGATACCAGAGTAGAGGTAGCTTGATAGTCTTAATTCAGATATGTATTTATTCCTAGTCTCTTTATTCTGTAATTGTGACTTAAATCCCACTTCAATACCATTTCTTAGACTTACAGGCCTTTCAAGATTTTTCTTGTTTTCCTGTCTGGTAGCATAGGAAATTACAAGAATCATTTCACTCTCAAAGGTCCAGGGAACAGGAATGGGAATGACATTAAGGATAAATTTCTCCAGCTGAATGTGTTTGGCACCTCAGTTTGTATCTGAATTCCAGAATGTATCTTGACCTTTATGGTTTCATCTCTATCTGACTAGATTATGTTTCAAAGAAAGGTCTTACTAGTTTTATATCTGAAATAGATTATCTAGAGATGAATCACTTAGAGTTGTACATTCAGTTCTGTCAAAAATGAATAGGGTTTCCCTCTTTTTTTTTTGTCCCTATGATGCTCATTTGAAGGATCCTCCAGTTGATCATGTTCATAAATATCTAAGGCTTTTTTCTCTTTGGTATGCTGTTATTCCAGTTGAAAACATCAAGGAGTATGACACTTGCCTCTGAAATAGTTCAGGATAAAGCCAAAGAAAAGATGACTCCTTATTTCACAGTGTTTATTTAATATTGTTGAAAAGAGGTGTTCCATTTATGCTTATTTGCAATATTTTCCCTACGCCAAACGGTTAGTTATCAAAGATTGGCATTGCAGTGAAGTTACCCATTCCATTTTGTTTCTTTTTTTTTTTTTCCCAACAAATGTGCCTATTTTTACACAACATCTTATTCCATACCAGTAACATAACTTTAGGAGGTTCAAAGATCAACTCAGATCAGCATCCAGAAAACTGAAATCTTGGTCCATCTGTCAAGCTATTACATTTCATTTGTAATACATTAGCTACATTTCATTAGCTACAGTTAGTTCCTGTTCCAGCACAAGATACTTGCCTATATATAAATGGCCAATAAAATTATTACTTTAGGGAAATGGAAGAGATTCACACTCAGTACTTGAATGACCCTGTATATCTATCACCAGAATGTACCTGCTGTCTTATGTGGATATTTGTGAAGATGGAACAAAAGCCTTACAAGTGTATTGGAACTGCTCAGTAAAGTGTGGGCTGTGGAGGAATGTCTTGTACAACTCCAGTTAAAATAAACACACAACCCAAGTCGCATACATCTCAACAAAACCAAAAGGACCCTGGTCACAGTGATAAAAGATAATGCACTTCTGTAGATCTGTCAAGGACAAAATTTTATAACAAACAATGAAAATAGCAGAAAGGCATTTAAATGTCTCTCTAGAATTCACAGATCAGTTAAAAGCCTTTGGTTGTAAATCTGAATAATGCTAAATAAATCAAATCTGACAGTTGTTTCCACTAAATACCTTCTGCTGTGATCTGAATTCCAGCTGTCTGATACTTTCTAATATGAAGCAGGTTATGGAGTTGGATTAACTTCATCCCTCCTAGAAAGGTGAAAATGGTGTTCTCACTTCCAGTTCTGTTAAGGTGATAATTAACTAGAAATAGAGTAGAAAATATAATGCAACTATTATATGAAATTATGAACCTGCCATTAGTCTGCATGTTCTGTTGTAGTCAATAATAGTTTAAAGTCAATAGGATCTATGAGATCAAGAAAATTTGATTCTTATAAGATATTTTCTTGTGAACTCAATCCTTCAGAATTATCTCAAGGATTTCACAGAGAAATATCTGGTAAGTTATACCTTGGGTTATTTGCTGGAGAAAAATAGAGCAATCATCACCTCTGCAATAGCTCTTGAGCAAGAATATGGAAATGTTCTTTTGAGGGCTGAAAGAATATTCGGAAAGACGTCTGGATTCTCCACTCTGTTGCAGATTGTCGAGGGAGGCTCTGTAAATTTCCAGGTGTCAGCTACTTGACTTCCAGCTCCTACAGCTGATTTGTTGTTGGGAAATGTTGTTGTCCCTGATGTCGCGGTCTCTCTGAGAGACTTCTGAAGAAGTGCTCTGATACGATGCAGTTCTAAAACCTGCACATAACGTTTTCCCAGGCTACCTCTCCATTTTCCATGAATCACTGATCTAGAAGCAGTCTTGAATAATATTTCACCGTAGTCAGTGAAGTAGGACTAATGCACAGATTTTTACGAAAACCCAAATTATTATGATAATATTAGTATATTTATTGGGTACTTATTATTTATTGCTTGTTATTTATTTTATTGTATTAGTATTGGTCTGTTTTTCTTCAAATAGCTGATTATGTTAATAAGATGCCAGTTATGAAAGCTAGACTTCATTAAACATTGATTCATAACTCACAAAGCTTGTCCATACTTTATTACACAAATAAACGAAAAATTCCAGAAGCTGTTAGTCTGCATGAACCATTCATGATTTCGGTAATAATTTTCAGGAACACTGCTGCTGACATGACACCTTGGGGGCAACCTCAGTCATTTATTTACTTTTTGATGTGTTTGATATAACATTGTCAGAACAGGAAAGATGCAAACCAATTAAAAGTCCTCCCTATGCCCAACTGGAGTAATTTACCAACACAAAGGCCCTTTGATGCATTCAGTTTTATTGTGAAATAAAACACTGTGTATTTCTTACAGCTTTTGACGAGATTCATTTTGAATCTTTGTGTCAGGAGATGTACAACTGTTATCTGTAAATGAGAAATGTATGCAAGGTACTCAACTACTGCTGAATTTCAATGAACTTTGTGGTTCTAATGTCATGAAGCTCTGTCAAATGTTAACAGAAATTAAAGATAAAATTCATACGGAGCTTTCACAAATCACAGCCTTATCTGTCAACATTTTATAATAACCTAACAGTTATGATCTATCAGGTATTAAAGTGCAATTCTGAGCCCCAAAGGAAAAATCATGACATTCTCAGACCAGTAAAATAACAATAAATATTTTTATTGAACAGAATTGTCAAGCTTTCCTTTCAAACTTCTCTCACTAATTGCATTTCAAACAACTTCTGTTTCAAATTCTGAGAATAGACAGGAAAAAAACACCAAGGCTGTTATAACTTTGAAATACTTTAGATACCACTGGTTTATGTTTATTTAACATTTCTTTCTTCCTGCATTTTTAAAAATAAAGCTCATTTTAAATTTTTGATAAGGTAGTTTTCTTTACAAGCATGCTAAACTGTGGCACTACAGTTCTCATTTAGCAGGGCAGGAGAGCCATTAAATACATGAAAGCATTCCATCTTATCTGTCAACACTTAAACTTCTGTAAAGACCTTGCTTTATGAATCTAGGCACTGTACAGAAATGTGTAGCTTTACATGCAACTACTTCACCCTAACTTTGAAAACCTATCAAGCCTATGAAGTTCATTATGCTTATTTAAAACTATATCACTCTTATTTTCTGCTGCTGAAAACATAAAGGCTTAGAGCCAGGTTCTGGTCTGCATTACAGCCTGGGTTTGCTGCTCGGAGGTTCAAAGGGCTAGAAAGCCAATCATAACAGTCAGTGAAGGGTTGGATCAGCTGCATCGGACTCCTCCCTAGCTTTCCAATGGAAAAGTCATGGAGAATTTCAAACACTCCCTGCTGTAACAACATCTGCTTGGAATTATCTGAATAAAAAATTATCTGTGAGGATTTAATCTTAATTAGTTATCAGCTCTCTGTTGCCTTTTCACTACCTGGTTCAGAAGTGCATGTTTGTTCAAAGTGAGGAAAATCAAAGGTCAGTTCTTGTATATGTATACATATATGTATATATGCACATATATTAAACACACTTATATACGCGCGCACACTTGCCTAAGAGGAGTAGAGCTCACATATCAAGAAGGTTCTGTGTTATTTAAGATGTACGCTACCCATCCTCTAATATTGAAACTAAAAGGGGGCAGGATGAAGTACTTTTGACCACATAGCTGAGTGCCATCATTATGACACTTCAGATTATTGTTCTTATTTTTTGTTGGTTTTTTTGTTGGTCTAGAATCATCAAATCGTTTAGGTTGGAAAAGACCTTTAAGATCATCAAGTCCAACCGTTAACCCAGCACTGCCAAGTCTACCACTAAACCATATCTCTGGAACATTCCTACCCACAGGCAGATCAACACTGCCGCCCAACTTTGTGTCCTTTACAAACTTACTGAGGGTGCACTCAATCCCTTAATCTTCATCACTAAAAAAACTCTATGCAAAGTCAAAGAGAAGGGAGGCATCTTCAAATGCCTGTTTTCTCAGTTACAAAGGTGGAAGACTCAAGTTCAAACCTAATCTTTTTCTGCTTTGGCACAGTGTGTGATTATACATGCAAGTTTATATAACTCCTAAATGGGTACCTGAGAATTGAAAATAAAAGTGCATTTGGAAAGGCATCTCTTTCTTACACCTTACAAGTGATATATAAAATGTCTACTAGTTGTTTACACTGAGAATCTAAGGTCAGGGCTTACTTGCTAGCCTGGTGGTTAGGACATGTGCTTTAGAAATGTGGGTTCAGCTCTCTTTAGCTAGAAGTAGAAGTTGAAACCATATTTCCCATGTATCAGGTGGAAGTGGTTACCAGCTGATCTATCTATTAAAAAGAGGTTGTCTTCTGTTATGGGATTCTGTCCTTTCATTTCCTTTGCAGTTTTACACAAGGAAAAGAGAGCTTTTTAGGTTATTTTCATTTCAGCAGCAAAACTCCTAATCACATTAAGTTTTGTTTGCTCTGAACTATTTTTTGAGAAACATTTTTGTCTTTCAGTTCAGCTGCCAAACCACAAATAATCTCCATGTCCTTATGTTACAAAAACTTCGTCTTAGGTTGAGGACAAACTGTAATAGCTGTAATAATTTCAGAACCTTGGAAGAGCTGCCTTTTTACCACTTTTCCTCTGGAGAAATACCAAAAAAAAATTAGTACCATTGTCCTATTAGTATAATTTTTGTTCATTTGTAATTTTCCACAAAGATACCCTCCGCACACTGCATGTAAGTTTTGAAACGGTACTGTGAATCAATATATTGAGAGTTTTCATATTTCATCTGTATGGTGCTGTCATCAATCCAGCAGAATTAACTTGTGGTCAAGCACGCTGTTTAGGAGAAAAGCACGAAGTGTTCTGCTTCTCCAGGAAATAAAGTGCTTCAGAGTGAGCCCCAAAGGAACCCGGAAAGGAGCAGGACTGGGACTTTCCTTCCTTACGCAAGCGGGACAAAGATCATCGCATAGGGATCTGCTTGCATGGAACTGTTTGCACATTGTATAAAGTGGTTTTCACTTGCTAGGATAATTTCACTGAAAACCAAAGCTAACCTAAAGAATACTCTTCCCACAGGGAAATTTCCTGCCTTCATTGTAACCCTCAGTTGCTGTAGGACAATCTCTAGATGTTTGCTGCAGTTGTCAACAGGTCCCTCCTCCCAGAACCTTACTGGGTCTGCGTTATTGTGTTCACCATTTTCTCAGAATACACTTGGTTTTTAGACCCAGTAAATATTTCTGACTGGACTTCAACTCCCTAGTTTGGATTTTTCCCACTATTCCCCAGATCTACTTCCAGCCCTGATTAGATCCAGGAAGCAATACAAAAACAATCAATCGAAAATAAACTTAAATTTATTTCTTTACTAATTTTAAGTATAGTTATGAATGGATATTTGTAGGGAATAACTGTCTGTGCTCTCACTGTATGATCTTTAAAATTATTTCATGCAAAGACTATGTCTCTCCTGCAAAAGGAGCACTTGTACTCCACACACTGCTATTCTTGACTTACATGAATGCATGAAGGCAAAACTAGAACACCTGAAGAAAACCTCCTAACTTTTCTCTTAAAATAAAAAGGTAGGTTTTTCAGCATTGTCATGGTTTAGGGCTGGGCTGGCCACTAAATCCTGGATAGACGCTCTCTATTAACCCCGCTCCTATCCCCAGAAGGGAAGAGAAAAGAGAATAAGGGAGAGGGCTTAATAAAGAGCATCTGTCAAGGATTCAGTGGCCAGCTCAGCCCTAGTTGGTCTGTTTTGGGTCCGCTTCTCCCTCCGTAGGCACAGACACGGCACCCATGGTGAGACAATTGGCCTTGAGCTTATCATTGTAGCAGCACATACTGGAAAAACATGCTGCTAGTTTTCAGCAAGTTCAGCCACTTAAAACAGACTGAACTGAAATGTAAAATCATTAAATAGAAAATTAGTTCTATTTAGCTCAAACCAGGACAAGCATTAGCTCTGCATTATGATTATTGCTGCATTCCAGCTTCTAGGCAAGAACGTTGGAATAGATAGAACTGTAGTTAAAAGCTTGGATATTTTCTTTGCTAAAGAACTTCTGGTGATGGAGGGTTGACAGAAGGAAGGAGATTGCTTTCATGCTGCGACCACTTTTTAGTCTAAGAACAGCCTCAGTACTGCAGAAATATTAATAACTACAGAAATAACATGACAAACATATTCCAAAGCCTGTTATTTCAGATGGAATTTCATACCATATCATGTCAGATCTACAGTGACCTAAAGATATTGTAAAAGTGGTGAGTTTTGGAGAAACAAGTGTTATGCTCATTTTGAATCAATTTCCATTTGGAGAGTTTTCATCCTGAGATTACTCCCTTTGAACAGGAAACAAATTCTGCCTGGAAAGATAAAAATGGAGATTAGGCTTTAATAGCATCTAGAGTCCAGAAAAGAAAAGAAAGATACATTTCTCTGCACATGCAAACATTCAGTAATTGAGAAAATGATATTTTACAACAGAAACAATAAATCCCACTTTAAAACCCGTCCTCTGCTTTTGTAGAGTAAGTATTCAAAATATGATTTGGGTCTTTGAAGTGACTTCTTTGTCATACTTAAAACACTGCTTTATGTCAGAGTTGTGGGGTAGCTTTCCAATTTTACACATTTTATGTAATACAGAGCATAACTTACATGCTTAGTTTTGAAGTATCCCTTTTGTTTTTGTAGAGAATGGTTTCTCTAAACGTTATGGTACCAGGAACTAGGGTTTTATGGCATAATTCCTCCACAGCTAATGTCTCTTTCTTTTATGGTATTTTTGGAGATACAAGTACCTGCAAATACCTAAGGGTATATGCTATTCATTTTTTTTCTCATAAGAAACATCCTTGGCTGTAACAGATAATACTGCATGTAAAACACAGGAGGGGATTCGTGGATAGCAAGCACAGGAGCTCAGTGTCTCTGTGTGTGGTGGATTCTAGAATAATATATTTTGGTTTGAGTTTTTGCCTATGTGCACAGGTAATTAATACGTTTGCAGAATTACGCCACTGGACATTATCTTGTGTCCCACTTGAGATCCTCTCACCCTTTGATGTGATGGATTTAAATAAGTTACAGAATCAAAAGACTGTGTTCTGCATCAAGTCTGTAGCTTTGCTTCTGGTCTCCAGAAATGCGGTCAGAGGACTTGCGATATACAGATTTTTATTCACAACCTTTACACTGCACTAAGTTGGAAAGAGCTTTGGGTTTGTAAATACAAAATCAGGTGAATTTCATATGTTCCAACGATTTGGGTTTTGCATAGTTCTGTCTGTTCCCTCTAGACCCTAGCAAGTTTGCTGTTTCAGGTAAAAGTTATCTTGTAACCAGCTGCCTGACTGAGAGTCTACTTAACAAAACTAGAAAATCAGATTTGGTGACTGGATGGAACTGAGATCAATTCACCTGGATTTTGCTTTAGTTTTGCCTTTTAAACATAAGTTTGTAGGAACAGTTCAGTTTTAATTTCCTGATTCAAATCACTGCACTCTGCTGAATAAGGTTTCAATGGGCTTGAGCATGAAAGATAAACAATGAGCATTTCTTTGTTTTCTGATAGCTTTTGAAGCTTGTTTGCTAGTACCAGGCCTTGCTTTCAGCAAGGTGGCCACTGTACCTGCTAAAGCCTTCAGGGGAACTGAAAGGAAAAAGCAGATAACATGAAGGCTGCATTAAAATGTGAGAAATATTTCAGTGTCCAAATCCAACTACTAGTGTCAAGGATGCATAATGAGGAGACAATAAAGAACTTGAAGGAATAAAGGATCAGACAGTGTCTTCTGAACAGATGGGAACATAAATAGTCTAGCGTATATCAAAAGTGCTAGTACATTGTGGTTAGGAATGTTACTTTACTGTGTTCATAAAAACTTCATTTAATACGAAACAAAAAAAACCCCTTGCTTAATTAAATATGTATGTATAGATGAAGTCTTCATGAAAAACTTAGTATTTGGCATCTTTTATTTTCCTGTTTAGATAAACTCAAAACTGAACCCTAATGATTTCAGTGCCTAAACTCCCGTTAGAATTCAGTCTATCTAGACAGCTTTGAAATCTCAGCTCTTATGGCAGGGCAGCATTAAAAGCAAAGCAGTTGCTCCTGGAGAAGTTCTAGTACCTGGTCACTCCCCACAGGCCCTTTGCTGGGGGCCTTCTCCATTGCCCAACTCTCTCCTTGAAGCAGGGAAACCTCCATCCTCTGTAACATCATCCTGTCGCTATGGAAACAAATGCTTTGGTACCGTTCCTGCACTGGGGGGACACAGGTAAGCTTCTACCCTGGCAATGTGACTGGAATAATTCTGCTGATTCCAGGACTAAACCTGAAATCCTTTATTTCGCTGTTGGATGGGGAGAAAAGGTGGGCTGTAAAACAGTAAAGCCTATGTTTAAACATAAGTGTCTCCAGTATTTGGTAAACATCTTTTTGAAAACTATGCAGAGGAGGGGAATACTGGTTTGTTTTCCTTGGTGTGAGTCCTTTGTTAGTGTGGTTCTGAATGCAGCTGTAGGTTTTGTACCTGCTGTGGTTTTCTTTTATATTGTTTTATTATTTTATTTTCTTTTGAATCTCTAAGTCAAACCCATTCCTCAGTCCGTGCATAAACAAATCCATATGTTACCTGTTGCACTGGAAAAAGTGCAAGGTGAACATTTGGCACGAGTCGCCGAAAACGTCCTTGAGCAGATCTGGTCTGAGTTCCAGGTTTATGACAAAAGCTGGAATCAGGTAAAATCTCATCTAGTGCTGCTGAATTTATTTTGTCAGTTTTCTCACAGCCTTCTTGCAAACCATTGGCAACAGTGTCATCTTTGGCACTGTCAGAGATCTCGACTGGCACAAAAGAGCAATAAAGCGTGGATCTTTCAACAATAAATGTGACACCAGACACCAAATCTGTTCATCATCACTGTTCTTCAACCTTGTCCTGCATCTTTTGAGTTTTTCCATGTGAGGAACGTATTGTTTCCCTGGGCTAGCAGATAGAGCTGCTAATCTGAGCTACAAATAGGGAAGAAGCCTTCAGCAGCTTCTGTCTCTCTTTTTGAAAATGTCTGGTTTACTCTTCTGTAGTCACTGCTTCTTATTGACATCTTTAAGTAACTCTAAAAAGCAGTTTTCACTGTGCTTTTCTTTCTACCACTCGTTTTGAATAATTTCATTTATAATATATTTTTTTCCTTTTTCCTGCAGTCATCGTCCTCTTTTGCTATTCCCTTTAGTTCTTTTCTGAAGGGAATGTATAAAATACAGTTCAGTTCTTTCTCAATAGCTATTCATAGCAGACAGAGAAAAGGAGCAACATGAGTTTATCCTGTATGGGAACTGTCTCCCCATTGCCTACCCACCTTCTTCCGGACGGATGCTAGCTGATATGTAGCAATACTTATATCTCTTGAGATTCTCCAGTCTTGGAGTTGCCCACAGGGTTTTGTCTGCACACACAGAGCCTCATTTAGGGTTGTTGGGGTTTTTTTGCCGCTGAAGAAATAGTGTGTTTTGGACACATTCGCCTATCATTCCTAATCTTAAAGAAGAAAACAACTTCTAACAAAGCATTAAATTCTTGTCAGCAAATTTGGAAGCAAATTTACAAAAGAAAAAATTATATTATATATATATTAAAAAACCTAGATTGCATTTAAAAGGGAAGTTGGTTTCTAGTTGCTCCTTTGCCCTTCTGGAGGAGCTGGTCAATCAGCCACTGATGCTCCAAAAATCTGACTGTATACGTTTGACCACAATGAAAAATACTTTATATTAAAGACAGTCTTTCTACTCTGTTTGCTTCAGTCCTTTGCTAAGCCAATTTCTCTCTGGTTCTGCTGCACTTCATTTCTCCAGGTCTGGTCTCCAGGTTCTTTACCTTTCTCCCATTCAGTCACTCCTCATATAGGCTGCTGTAGATGTTTGTGCTGTGAATGCTGTTAGGAAATTGCAATCCCCAGTTGTCCTGGACAAAATTCCTGGAGCAAACAATGTTTATGGTTCAACATATGTTTTTTGTAGTCAGTGAGAAAAATAACCAATCCAAACCTCCTGTACTCCTAACAGACTTGCCTAAATAATATGCTTCGTGGCACCACTGGATGTTGTGGGGAAGCCAACATTGCTTGAATATTTCTCTTTTACTGCTATTGTTGCTTTGACAGCTTTGATTTTATAGCAACTTTAATCATGTGTATCCTATTCCTTCACCTCTGGCATTTTGCAAATATTCCATTTCTCAGTTTCTGCTACCATAACTACCTTCATCAAATTATAATTCATCAATCTCTTTCTCCCACACCCACAGGGGAAACCCCAAAAGGAGACCATGTCAGCTAAACAAGAAAATGCTAAATGTATACATGTAAGAAAATCCATTAATTAAAAAAAAAGAAGAAAAATTAGGTATATAAGTTAATGTGACCCCAAGGCAACACTGGCAGTAACTTATGTGCTGACAGTTACGAGTCTGTTTATTCTATGCTCAACCATACATGGAAAAAAAGTGCCATCAAGTAGAAAAACAAAACGGACTTGTGTTATCCTAAAGATACAAAGTAGCAATAAATCATATGAGGAACACTAACGCTATGTTTACATTTTCCCCTAGGAAAAAAAAATCATTTTTAGAGGCTTTTGTTTTCCTTCTAACATTTGTTTAGCTCCCCATTCCAGGCAAAGCTGTAGGTGTTTCTGCCTGGATTACAGAAGTTTACAGAGCTGTACATGCTATCAGGTGCTATGGAGAATTGTCTCTGCAGGGCTCGTTGCAGTTCCCATTTCTTGGCCAGTGTAAGATGTGTTCTTCCTCATCACCTGGCAGGTTTTAGGTGAGGTGGGTAAGTATAGGACCACAAAAATACTTCTGTCTTGAGTTATTTTGTTGCACACTGCGGTGTATTGGCTGCTGGACCTGGCCTCTGAGCAAGAGAGGATATGGACACAGGCAGATTTCTTATAGTTTGTAACACCGTGATCTGTTTTTTAATCTGTTTTTGTAAATGAGAATGAAAAGAAACTATAATTGAGCTTTGAGTGTGTTTCTGATAATAAATGTCATTAGGGAAGATGGTACTGGCGGTCCATCCTGTGCAGGAGGTAAAGATGGACAGCGGTTGTGAAGAATATGCTCCTGAGGCAAAAGCCCATGAGCAGAACCGGACTGACATTGCAACACTAAAGGTGCCAGAAGAAAGTGAGGATGGTGAATACAGGAAGCTACAGCTGTGACTCCTGCAGCTATGTGTCATTACCTGCAGAAGTAGACGATTTTCTAGGGGAAATATCTTTGATGTATCAAATTCTCAGATAACTCCATAGTCATAGGTAATGCAGGCAGTCAAAACTCCTGAGTTACCACTGAAAAATATGAGATTGACTTTTAATTGCAAGAGTAGCTGGATTAATTCCAGCCATCTTCTGGCTTCTGACCCAGGCTAGTACTACCAGTTCTCTTTTTATATTCTTATTTGCAATCTGGTTCTTGTTGAGTCAAAAGGGGGTCTGCTTTGGTCCAAGTTGGTTCTTTTGATGGTAGGCCTACCTGTATTTTAATAAAGCACACTGCAACCATGAGAACTGCATTCAAGAATATGTCAAAATTACCTTTTGACTTAGGAAGAACCAGATGCAAACTACCAAAACTCTGTAAAGGCTTCCCTTTAAGACTTGTCCCATATGATCAGAAATGGGGTATGTATTTCTGTGCATGTAAAGGCATAACATTTACTTGCTCACATTCTATCTAAAGATGCAGATCAAGAGGTTCTAAAAATTTCTAAATAACAGAGTACTGTGAATCCTGACCCATCAAAAGGATAACAGGTATAGATAATTTCCCCCACTGTATTCTCAGCAAATGCACATTTTCCAAAGAAAGGAGGAGGAAAAACAACAATTACCATTTGAAAAGATAACTGAGATGTAAAATGAACAAGTATTTTCTAAGCAATGTCAGAGTTTCAAACCTGAACAGAGAACACTGAGCTATGCACAAAATAATGTGTTAAGGTTTTCACCAGCAAATCATGAATGATGAGCTGTTGAGTAGCACACCTTCTGCTGAGAATCTCCTGCATCTTACCTCAAGCGTAATCAACAGAGAGAAGAGGATCCATTAAACCCTTAATAACAGATGAAAGCATCAATTGATCTAAGTAGTAATTTAAAATACACAGGAATATTAGAAATGTAGAATAAGAGCATGACTCCTTGTCTTTACCAAAATCTCTGTATACCTCCAAGTGATGTCATCCCTACATGAGGTCCATGAGAGTGACTTGCAATTAGTAAGAGACCTTAAGCAGCTCAACATGCAAGGATGGCATTCAAAAGAGCTTGTTACAATCCCATAGTATAGTTAGTTGAACAAAGAGGTAATGAGATAATTTTGCTATATAGCATCTCGTCGATACTACTGATGCAAATCCTTATGCTTGACCATTGGTCTGTTGTATTTCATGTAATTAATTTTTCTTAAGGTGTGGAAAGCTTATATGTCATTTCCTTGCAGACTTAACTATGATGACTTGTGAGGCTTAGTGCTTTGTCTCAAGATTCATTTCACAAAATGAGAGGCTATTATGGTGAATGGTAATGTACTTTTGAAATAAAGTAGCTCTTTTGTTTATGATGTAACATATTCTCCCTAGACAATGCAAAAATTACTAAACTGATTTAAATTGCCAATTTAGTTTGCACCAACTAACTACTATTATGTACCAAAACAAGAATTGATGGCTGAATTTTTCTTGGTATAGTGTCAAACAAATGAGGAAGATTTTGTTAACAGATAGA